>NW_010294704.1:8228-13668 GCF_000700745.2 Antrostomus carolinensis
GGAAATTTTAAAGGCGCAGGAGCAGGTTGTCCCCATGTGCCGAAAGATGAGCCGGTGGGGAAGAAGACCGGCCTGGCTGAACAGGGAGCTTAGGCTGGAGCTCAGGAGAAAAAGGAGGGTTTATGATCTGTGGAAGAAGTGACAGGCAACTCATGAGGACTACAAAGACCTCATGAGGTTATGCACTGAGAAAATTAGAACGAGCAAAGCCCAGCTAGAACTCAGTCTAGCTGCATCAGTAAAAAGCAATAAAAAATGCTTCTATAAATACATCAGTAACAAAAGAAGAGCTAAGGAGAATCTTCATCCTTTGTTGGATACACAGGGAAACATGACAAAGGATGAGGAAAATGCTGAGGTGCTTAATGCCTTCTTTGCCTCAGTCTTTAATGGTAAGACAGTTTGCTCTCTGAATATACGGACCCCTGTGCTGGAGGACGGGAATTAGGAACAGAACAACACCCCCAAAATCCAAGGGGAAATGGTTAGTGAACTACTGCACCACTTAGACATCCACAAGTCTATGGGGCCAGATGGGATCCACCCCAGGGTACTGAAGGAGCTGGCAGAAGTGCTCACCAAGCCACTCTCCATCATTTATCAGCAGTCCTGGCAAACTGGGGAGGTTCCAGCTGACTGGAAGCTGGCCAATGTGATGCGCATCTACAAGAAGGGTCAGAAGGACGATCCGAACAACTACAGGCCTGTCCATCTGACCTGAGTGCCAGGGAAAGTGATGGAGCAAATTGTCCTGACTGCCATCTCACATCACGTGCTGGACAACCAGGGGATCAGGTCCAGTCAGCATGGGTTTATGAAAGGCGGGTCCCGCTTGAATAACCTGATCTCCTTCGATGACAAGGTGACTCGCTTAGTGGATGAGGGAAGGCCTGTGGATGTGATGTACTTAGACTTTAGTAAAGCCTTTGACACCATTTCCCCCAGCTTGCTCCTGGAGAAACTGGCCACTCATGGCTTGGATGGATGTACTCTTCACTGGGTAAAGAATTGGCTTGGATGGCCAGGCCCAGAGAGTTGTGGTGAACAGAGTTAAATCCAGTTGGTGGCCGGTCACTAGAGGTGTTCCCCAAGGACAAAAGGTATTACCTTGTGCTGGGTAATATCTTTATCAATGATCTGGACGAGGGGATAGAGTGCACCCTCACTAAGTTTGCAGATGCTACCAAATTGGGCGGCAGTATTGATCTGCTCAAGGGTACAAAGGCTCTGCAGAGGGATCTGGACAGGTTGGATCGATGGGCTGAGGCCAATGGCATGAAGTTCAGAAAGGCCAAGTGCCAGATCCTGCACTTGGGTCACAACAACCTCATGCAACACCACAGGCTTGGGGAGCAGTGGCTGGAAAGCTCCCTGGTAGAAAAGGACCTGGCCTGGGGGTGTTGGTCGACAGCCAGCTGAACATGAGCCAACAGTGTGCCCAGGTGGCCAACATTGCCAATAGCATCCTGGCCTGTATCAAAAGTAATGTGGCCAGCAGGAGTAGTGAAGTGATCGTACCCCTGTACTGGCCAGTGGTGAGGCTGCACCTCGAGTTCTGTGTTCAGTTTTGGGCCCCGCACTACAGGAAAGAGGTTGAGGTGCTGAAGCGTGTCTGCAGAAGGAGAACGAAGCTGGTGAAGGGCCTGAAGAACAAGTCTTACAAGGCGTGGCTGAGGGAGCTGGGGTTGTTTGGCCTGGAGAAAAGGAGGCTCAGGGGAGAGCTTCTCAGTTTCTACAACTACCTGAAAGGAGGTTGTAGAGAGGTGGAAGACCATCTCTTCTCCCAGGTAACAAGCAACAAAATTAGAGGAAATGGCTTAAGTTGCACCAGGGGAGGTTTAGATTGGATATTAGAAAAAACGTCTTCACCAAAAGGGTAGTCAAGCATTGGAACAGGCTGCCCAGGGAGGTGTTGGAGTCACCATCTCTGGTGGTGTTTAAAAGATAGGTAGACGAGGTGCTTAGGGACATGGTTTAGAGGTGGAATTGGTAGTGTTAGGTTTATGGTTGGACCTGATGATCTTAAAGGTCTTTTCCAACCACTATGATTCTATGTGATTCTATGAAAGCAATTAATAGAATCTGCCTGAATTTCACAGTCTCTGATATTTTGATACCTTTGAAGATAAGTGAATATTTTTACATCTACCAGCACACAGGCTGCTGTAAAAATTACTTGAAATTATTTTCCAAACAATTTCAGTGGTATATATGCCAATAAAACAATTTAACTAAATACATTAATTTTTCTTACTAAAACTGTTATAAGTTACTTTATTTGTGAATATGGTAAAAAAATATTCTAGGTTACATATCAAATGTAAAACATATAGTAGAACAAACACATACTGCTTTTGTAAGCTCACATTAATTACACATCTTATACCCACACATGCTAACACAAATTCACTAATTTGGATTTTATGAAAGGTACATAAAAAAAACTGAATCTACAAAAGTAAATTTAGTGGTAGGATGTGAACTTCAACCCATTTGATTTTTTGCTATATTAGTTTTCAGTCCTTATTTGTATTCTGATGTGTATCACTGATCCTGAAATTATGTCTCCTTGCCCTCTTATTAAATAGCTTGACACAGCTCTATGAGGTCTACAGAAATGCCATAACATACTTGCTAAGAGAAAATAAAGTACTGTGTGCACCAATAGCCATCCATAATGGAAGCCAGTTCAAAGAACTGTTTTAAAATGCTCTGAGGGAAATATTCATATGGAAACAAAACTTTTTAAATTCTTGGTATGTAGTAATTAGGGAGTGAAAATCAGACATTGTAAAACTTTTATGGGAAATCAGTGTAATTACATGAAATGGTCACTTAAATTCATGTATAATGCAGAAAAGCATTTCAAAGAGTGAAAACATATGAGAAAAATGGGAGAGAACAAAAAATAATCACATACTATTGATAGTATTGTGGGATCTTTCATAAAGCTGCTTTGAAATTTCCTAGGTATAAAACCAAAACAACCTAGAAGGGTATACAAAGATATTTCAGACTTTGAAAATCTAGGCCAATCATCCTCCAGGTTTCTGTTTACCATCTAGAGCATGCCATGAATATTCCTTGAGAGGAAATGTAGGGATTTCAGCTCCTTATGCTATCAAATAATTACATTGCAGTGCAGTAAGTAGAGTATCCATCACATTCATGTGAAATGAAAGCCTCTCTACAGTAGATAAAGGATTTCCCACAACGTAATACAAAATAACCTCATTAAGCCACTGAACCATTCCACAAAAGGAGGATAGTACTTTAGGAGATTCACATTTTGGTTTTGTCTTTTTCTCCTCGCACAGACTTCAAAGTCTGCTGCTTGCTTTGCAGAAAATGTTTGAGGAACTGAGTGTCATTTCTGGAATCCTACAGAAATTCATTATTCAAAACCACTGCAAACACTCAGTCCTGCAGTCTTTGCTAATGCAAGTAATCCTTCCTGAAATCAATGTGAAGAAAGACTGAAGAAAGAGACTTAGATATTTCTGTGTACAGACTGTGAAGTTTTCCTGATGATTATGCATAACATAGTACATGTATATATTAGGTTTCAAAAGATGTAACACTGTATTATTAGTGTAACATGGAAAACAGACATATCCATATCTCACCTATTAGTGGTATATCCTGTAATTAATCTGCCACTTTTATAGCATTTTTTATGTACTGAAATCATCAGTAGCTATCTCATAAATCCCTATGATATTGGTACACCAAAAAAATAAAGCTAAGTATTTATTATTCCTCATCTGAAATAAAATTGAAGGCACTTAAAGAGTATGTTTAAACATACACAGCCAAGACCTTAAAATATATATAAATTCTACCCATTCTTGTTCCTTCATAGGAACTTTAAATTCCTTTCATTCAGGTAAATGAAATTTCAGTCACATTTCCACATGTGCAGCTGGCGGTAAGTTATGGCCCTTACTCCTTTACTTCTGTGGGAAATTTATTCCAGGCAAGAAGGCAAGTTACTCTTCAAGATTATTATTTTGTAACTCACAAATAGGAGATATAAGATATCTAGTGCAGTGTTATAGACAAAGATAGCATTAAATGAAGGAAAGTCTTCTGAATTTCATTGCTTGTTATGATCACCATTTCCTAACCTTGCCACTTAAACATTCATGTCCAAATCTGACACCCATCCGCTTGGCGATTTGAATCTTTTCTTTCCTGAAAGTCGCACAGGTCATGCATTAATACAGACACTGGCCACTAACAAAGAGGAAGAAATCATGTTGCCATGTACTAGATGAAATAGTCACGGGTTGCTTCCGTCCACAGGTTCCCCATCATTGCAGTAGTCAGAGTATAAACAGTGAGGGAGAAAACAAACAAACAAATAAATAAATAAATAAATAACTCTCTATTATAAGCTCTCTGCAAAGACACTGGCACAACTAGGTGACACAGCAAAACCCATCTAATGACTAACAGTTACTGGCAGAAAAAGAAGATCCCTTATCCCCTTTCCCACTCTCTTTCATCTCTTTTTTGCATGAACAATGTCATTTGATGGTGACAACAGTAAGCCAGGGATTTAGACTGGCAGAAAAATATCCCCTTTTTTTGTAGTGTTAGTTCTTTACCAGTTTAGCTCCTATAACTGAGTGCAGAGACTAGTGAGAAGGAGTTTCAACCATAGAGAAGCAGCAGGAGCAGGCTATGTGATTACCTCCTTCTGCAGAAACCCGTTTACAAGCACTGCAGCTCTACGTTCTTACATGAAATAAATGTATATTATTTTACTCCATTTCAGGTAACTCCTATGAGGTCAGAAAGGCTATGTAAAGTGTGCAAAGCTTTCTTTGCTTGTCTGTGCAGTTTTTACAAAAACAAAGCTTTAGCTGAAACAAGAAGCAACAGATCAGCAATAAGGAGACAAACGGAAATTACTCTTAGCCATGAGTTTCAAATCACATTACATCTAATATTATACAAACTTTGGAATTTTTGTCATCTTGAGCATAATCAGGAAGATGTCCTATATGAAATACTATAATGACACAGTCTTTCAAAGTAGTCACATAAGTAGTCTTTACTCATGTAAACCATATCCACATGAGTAATTGCATTTAGGACTATAATGGTACTACTTTTTTTAATAACCATCTGCAAGGAAAAACAAACAGTATTTCAGCAGATTATTAGCCTGCTTCATCTGTTCCTCTCAGTGATTTGTCACTATTCTATACCACAATATTCAAACAAGTGAGGAGAGGTTATTGATATAAAAAAAAAAAAAAAAAAAACCCAAAAAAAACCAACTAGTGGTTATAATGTAGCATTTTCCAGCTTATGCTCTAAATCACTGTCCTACTCTTAAGTGACCAAGAAAAAAATGAATTTTCTTGTTCACATAGTCTATTTGCTTTGTTCATACTGACTGACATGGAAAACAAATCTGTTATCTTTCCCT
>NW_010294704.1:13690-27113 GCF_000700745.2 Antrostomus carolinensis
CCTACACTTCAGCAATTTCAATATGTCATATCAGTCTCAGTGTGCCACTGTAGAGAGGAAGGATACAAATAAACTTACAAAATCTCCCACACACAAAAAAGCATGCATGTACATACACACACATACAGAGTATCGTTGCATTTTTTTAATAGTTTAGTGTCAGTAGCTGCCACATCTAAGCCATCAAAATCTTAAGCAACCACAGCTAAGCCAGGTTTTCCATCTAAGCTTTCTCTGTTTAAAAATCAGACCAAGATATATGAAAAGAAATACACTGTCTAGTTCCTTCATTCAATTAATTTCAATATTTTTCAATTTTTTCTGTTATATCCACCTAACAGCTGGTAAAGAAAAACCTGAATTAGTTTTAGCCATACTCTATCAACATTGGTGGTAATATTGCTGTAGCTGTGTGATCTGATTATAAAAGCAATGCGAAGCTTTTTGTTAGCAGTAGAATCTTTGGTTTGACCAGTCATTAGTGTAATTGGGAAAAAAGCAGACAAGATTTTGGGAACACAAGCTTCAGTCTGCTTGTGTGAACAGAAAACAAAGCAAACCACTTCAGCTACACAGGCCAGAGGGAGAACTGGCAGCACAGACATCGGGCAAAGCAAAGGTGTCACCCATACCAGTATAGTCTCATTACCTCCGGCATGCAGAAAGATACTGATTCCCAAAGAAACACTGGGAGATATGCATGGCCCATACTGAATATGACCTTTAAACATTTGATTCAAAACTTTTTGAAATCCATGGTTTTGGTTTGATCAACAATTTTGGTTTGATCAGTGGTCTGGGGTCAGAATTTCAATGATAGAGTTAAAATTTTGTATTTTTGATAAAGGTGACATCTGGATTTGCAACTGAAATATTGTTTCTGGTGATTGCATATGCAACACCTATTACAGTGATTGAGCAAACTATGACATATAGTCTAGATATATGCTGAAAAGTATGATGCATTAAGATTAGTAAATCATGTTTTAAACCATAAGTAGAGTTGTCATGTATTTTTCATTGAACAGTTCATTTTCTAAATGTATAGTATCCAAGCAGTGTAACTATTTTTGAAATCTAGTCAAATTTGGCTAAACATTGAACCTAAAAATAAGCATTTTCAGAGGGGGACAAAAAAAATTTGTTTCCATATGGTTTTTAAATTTTATTTTTAACACTATTTTTTATTGCTATAACAGATAAGGGATTTTAAAAATTGTAAAAATTTTCAAAAAAGCAAAATATTTTATTTAATTTTGAAAAAAACCTACTTGGTATTTTTCTTTTTTTTTCCCTGTTTGGCCAGTAAACAGAAAAATCAATTACAGACAGATAAGTAATTCCTGTGTCCTCAGTGGTAACAATGAGGGATGCTACAGTTGTGCTGCATCTCAGAAAAGGCACTCATGCTGCTTTATTTTCGAGATGATACATGGGATTGTACTATAGAATCAGCAGGAAAAAAATATGATTTTCTGCTGTCTTATTCTACACTATCATTACGTTTCACATGGCTACTTAAAAACTTATTTAGCTATCTATTCCATTGATGCCACACATTTAAAACATTCATGTAATTCAAAGCTACTGTACAACTAAAAAAAATACCAAATTTTACTTTTAAAGAGAGAAAATTCCATACTAAGAAGCTTCTCTCTAAGTCTCTGCATGATCCCTTTTCCAAACCTCTGCATGATCCCTTTTCCAAATGACTAGAACTGCAGAAGTGCCAAATCCTTACCTCAGCACAGCCCTTGGCTAAACACGAAGACCCTGGGGGTCCCCAGGGGCCCCAGGATGCTAACGAGCATCACTGGAGTACCCTGACCTGGCACTCTCAGTTCCATCCATGGGGAGCAATGAGCCCCTGGGCCTTGTAGGAAACTCACCAAGATGAGTCAGCCCAAGAAAGTGTCTCCCCAGAAAGCCTTGCAGATTAAAAGGAGGCACTGACTACAGGGGTATAGGACCTGTTATGGGATGAAGGGGCAACAGAATTTTGGGACTGTCTAAAATTTGCCATCAGGCATTTTGTGTAAATGTGTGAGACTCATCATGGGATGCTTAGTGGAAGGACCAGGGGCAGGCAGGGAATGGGAGGGAGTCAGGGTGAATTGAGGAGGAATAAGCATGAGTGAGTAAAGGGGACAGGATAAGAGGGGCCAGTGAAGTATAAACAGCAACAGTATATTTGCCTGGCTTGTTGTGCTCAAACACTGCAAGCTATCGTACATTCTCATTAACTCCCATTTCTATCTTTTTTGTGGGTACACATGAATGCTAGGGAAATTAAGGACAGATTAGTTCATGATAGATTAAGACATCTGACTACCTGCAACTGGCATGGGATCACAAACCTCTAGTAAATCCGAGTAAAAGCAACTGGCAATATGGGGGCACATCAGACCAGCTACCAGTCAGTCTGAGTGTCTAAGACCAGTTACTGGAGTGATCCATTTTGTGCATTTGTGTATATATATGTATCTCCCTCCACTACTAAACTTCAGTTGATATCAGACAGGGAATGAGGATTGGGACACCCATTGTGTGATTGCTGTGTGCATTAACACGGATGTCAGGAAAAGCATTTTGTTCTCTCTGCATTGCTCTGGGTGGCTGGCTCTGCATGTGTGAGTCTGTGTGTCTATGTGTTCATCTATGTGTCTAAGGAGCATACTGACAGAACCTGGGGATAAGGAGCCGCAGCAGCTTCACGTCTACTCAGGTACTGTATTCAGCAACCTCTAACAGATGCAAGCATTAGAAAACTTTGGAAAGAAAAAAAAAAAAGCATGGAAGACAGAAGCAGCATTTGGCAAAATCACATTTAACCCTCAGCCTTGGCTTCTAAGAAATGTACGTAGACTGTCAAGATAGTTCTCTCATATTAGGCAGGTTAGCTGCTAGATCAGCAGATCAATAGCTGTAGAGAGGCAAATGACAAAACACTGCAGTGAGTCAAGCAGAAGAGTTGCCCTGTTTGATGAGAGTAGTCCATTCTACAACAGAGGTCACACTTTTTTTTTTTTTTTTTGCTTAATTTGGGTAATACTATGATGTAGACAACCCCTTCCCATACAAATATTTCCTAAATCTCTACAAAAACACCTTATTGACAGGACTTTGAGGTCTTATTTACTGCATTCATGTTTCCATGCCTTGCACCTCAGCTATAGCTATTATAGCTATTAATAGTCACTTGGTCACCTTGGGCACTGAAAAAGTCCAGATAGGTCACCCGCTGTGCTCTACTTACACCAGTGGAGAATCAGTTTAGCTTAGAAGTAGAGCACTGCTTTTCATTTCTCGTTTACTCTGATGTCTCTTGCATCTTGGGACAGGTTCTCAGGTGAATTGTTAAAAAACAGAGCAGATTGCTTGGACTGATCATTTTTGCAGTGCCGCCTGTAGGCAACATGCACAAAAGATCCTGCTAACTGTAGCCTCTCCAGGTTTCTTGTATTCAATATGGTGTTTTCTTTCCTCAGAGAACCATTTTAAAAAAACGAGAGTAATTCTTGATAAGTGTTTATTCTGCAGATGTTAGGCCAGTTCCTCTCATTGGGCTGCCTCTGCCATGCCATTAACCTGGTTAGTCCACTTGGGTGAAGGATGGTAAGCAGAGTTCATATGACAGCACTACACAGACAGCATCTCTGGTAGCCTTTAAAAACTGAGTTAATGAATGTTTTGCCACAGTCACATTGCCAAGCACACTTTTCTGCACAGTGCCAAGGAAAAATCTCATCCATCAGCTTGTCTGCCAGCCCCGAGTTCTAGCCATCTGTGTGGGAAGACTTTTTCCCTTTTGGAAAAAAATCAAGGAAAACTACAATGTAAGCATTCCCCCGAGAAGAGCTCACTAATGACCCTGTGAGATCAAGCCTCAGATACAAAACCTATGTACTAAAAGGGACTGAAGATTGAGCTATCTCCACTAAAAGAGAAAAAGACTTGCTGGAACAACATAGCAAGCTGGCACAATCCCACACAATCTTTACAAACATAAAACCACAGATGGAGCACTTCATGTAGGATCTCTTGGACCTGGAGAACTTGAAACCATCTGACTTTATCCTCCTGGCCTAACAGGCTAATATTATTCAATCAGTCCTTTGCCAGGAGTGAGCCAGTTACTCAAATAAGCTTATCTCCTCTTTCACAAAAGTCAGAGCCTTTGTACAGCAATGGATACAAATGATGCCTTCACATCAAAATTTAGACAAAGACACAGGTACTCAAAACACAACTAATTTTCAGGTACCCTGAAGGATAATTTCTTCTTCTTCATATGAGCCCCTCTCAGCCCAGAGTGTTGCCCTCCCTAGGTCCTGCTTTCAATTTTGAAATCAGGTGATCGCTAGGTTCACAAAACCACAGGGGGTTCAGAGGGTTCAAAATTACAAACAGAGATCATTCAGGATCTTGCAGCTCTTTATATGTTCACTGGCTGGAAGAGGAGGAGAAGAGGCTTCTGCACGTTTGCCCAGCCCTCTGGACAAGCTCAGCTCCCACTGGGGCTCTCACTGCCTCCCGCTGCAGGTGTCTGGGGTGGAACTGCTCCACCATCATCACCGTTTGCTGAGCAGCAGAGCAGATGAAGGGACGCTGATGGCAGCGAAGGCTGTTTCCCTATGGGCCAGAAATGGAGCTGCTTTGCTTTTTGTAGGCAAGACGCTTCCCACATTTCCTCTCGAGCGGCTGTGGGTTGACACCATCCATGCACCCAGCCTGTGTAGAGCTGGCAGAGAAACACCCAGGGCAAGGCACAGTTTATAAATACTACAAGAAGTCAAAAGCCCCAGTATCTCTGAGGTTATCAAACATGTTAAGCAAATGATATATTAAAGGGTGCAGACATTTTGTAAATTAACAAGCTGAGGTTTGAGATTACTAATTATATGATTTCACAGAGAAAAAAGACCAATCGAGCTCTCAGGCACTCAAAAGAACATTTGGCACAAAGACTTTTTATTCTCTCCTACTCTCTCTGTGGGCCTTCTGCCAAATATCTCGACTCAGCAAGAAGCAGTAGCACATGTCTCAGAGCAGCCTTCAGCATCTGACAGAATACAAAAAAACCCACATTTTTTCCTCAGTCTCAAGGCTTCAGAAGCCTGTAGTTTACACAGTTTATGGGGAATATGTTTCCCCTGTTTCCTTAGATGACTCTCATTATTAATTTTCTTTTCTTTCCAGCTGACCCAAATGGTCTCAGAGCACATTGTACTAGATGATAAATTAACATGTTCTCAGGGACAGAGCAGAAAAAAAAAAAAATAAATGAAAGGTTTTTTCTATCCCCATGTATTTGAATGACCTTCTGGCACATAACCCTCACCTAAAATAACGTCTTAAGAAAAGTGCTGTGTATCGGAGTCTCTATGAAATAAGATTAGTGTAACAAGGTGAAGAGGTAAATTCAATAGTCCTTTTGAACAGCCTGCTTTCAGGCTTCTCATGCTTATTAGAAAATAGCTCAAGTACCTCAGTGGACTTTAGGTGCCTCTGTGGATACAGCAGCTGAAAACAAGGGAAGGACAATCATAGTTTCCCCAAAGAAAAATGCAGCTGGGTCCCTGTGCTCTATTTCCATCTCAACACACTTCTAGCTCCTTATGTGTGATCTTGCTTCCACACTGAAAGTATTTATTTATTTATTAAGGGGTAGAAACTTATTTAGGTAATAGATCCCAGTAATAAGAAGGTTAATTCATATTTAAGCACTTGAAAGTCACCATGAGTTCCATTATCAAAGTCTTTACGTTTTGTTCTGATTTTCTTTTTTAAAAATTATGCTTACTGCCCCCTATTCACTCGATGCTAAGTTTCTTAAGGTTATAAAAGCCACAGGCCTCCGAATTTATGTGGAAAGTCTTTAATAAATACCACCAAAAAAAGAAGACTGAAGAGAAAACAATGATTTTCAAAGTAAGAAGCATAAAGATTTTCTTTTTCTAAGGATGAAAAGGAACATTGCTTGTTCAATATCTATATTGAAGAACTATTAAGCTGATCAAACCTAGAATATATGCTATAACAGAAGCACTCTGGGACTTTAGTAATGACTTGATAGAAACTACTCAGTGAGGTCAAGGTGGACTTCCAAAAATTCCACTAACTGCAAGACTCCCACTGTGCAGAATTTTTCCAAACATAATATTCATCATACTGAGTCACTCTACATCCATCTTCAATGCAGAAAGGCAGTTATGTACACCTGTGCACCCACTCATCTAGAAAGGACAACATAAACAAAAATATACCATAAGATTCTGAAAATACTTTTTTACATTCATATGTGTGTGTACATTCATCTCATAAATATGTGATGAAATTTAACAAAATTTATCTATAAAAAGCATTTACTTTTTGAAATTCCACATTTTAAAAAGTCTCCAAGATTTCTGTTTGTTTGCTTGCTTGACTAGTTGTGTTTTACAGATAAAGTTTTAGTTGGTGTGTCAATTTTTTTCTTTTAGGGTTTGTTTTGCTTTGCCTTATATATTTTCATGACTGGATAGAATGGTATCTCTGTACTAATTTAAAGTTTATTTAATTCTGTAACATATTTTTATAATACGTAACATTCCATTTTGCAGGTCTGTAATGTGTTTTTACTTAATTTGTCAACTAAACCAAATTATCAAATATATCTTGAAATATTCCTCACACAAACTGCAGGCACACATATGCACACTCGCCTTTCTGAAAAGTTCATAACTGGTATTTTTCTTTTTCCTTTTTCACCCCTGCCTTCTAGGACTTCCCCACGGTGCTTCAGACCCCCCCACATATGTTAAGAGAAACTCCACAGATTGTCCCAGCACACAGTTCACCATCTTAAAGAAATTAATTTTAAGTTTCAGCTTCCTTCTGTAGAGCCCCAGGCAAGTTCTTTGAAGTGCAGAGTCAGGGAGAAACTTCACTCAGGCCTTTAGAAAAAAACTGCTACCAAGGCACCTGTCTAGTCCTGTGAAATCCTCTCTTTTAGACTGTTCTCCCCTGCTACAACCTTCCCACTATATTATTGATTCCATATAAATAGCAAGTCTCTAAGCCATGGACATGGTTCATCAACGCGTACCTAGACAGAGTCTATGAATTGAAACTGGATGGCCTGGGAAGTTTTCAAGACAGAAGAAAAGAAAGCACATTACAACAAGCAAAATAAAAGAGAATAAAATGTCAGGAGAACCATTCAGAGCTGTGCAATCAAGAATATTTTTGCTCAGGGATTCCCAAAAGATAATACTTTCAGACATCTCTTCTTATTGAAAAGGTATCTTTTAAGATGCTCCTAGCAGACACCCTGGCATTTGTTTCTGAAGGAACTCTGGTTAATAGAAGCTGTTGATAGGAAACATATACACCACTCTCATTGCTATCCAAAGTCAGAAGCTGTAAAAATATCACAGTTCCTAGAAATATAGAAGCCTGTTTTGTAAAAACTGTCAGGTAATGAAAACATCTGAATTACTTCACACCTTCAAGAGAAACCAAGACATAGAAAAAAAATCATAATTATTTAGGGATTTTTTTTGTTGGAGAATGAGGACATGGATTCACACTTGGCATTTTACCCTGTATGTCTACAGTAGCTCATATGTGCATCCAGCGATGCAAGAGGCGATGCCAGGCCAGCTCATTATCCCTTTTTTTTTACTGCCCATCCATAAAATAAGCCAGACATCTTGTGTATCTAGACCACTGCTGACATTCAAGTGCAGAACACAGCAGAGCTTGCTGGGCAGCTCTTGGGCACGAGCTTTCCAGGACCATAAAAAGCACACCCAGAGCAGGATGTAAGTAAATTATTAGTAAACTAATTTTCTACTACCCTAGACTGGTCAAGCCTCCTGCATTGAACATGTGGCTCAGACCAGCCAAGCAACCATGTCTCCTGCCATGGAGGAGCAGAAGGAAGGCTTAGTACTGTGCTGCTGAATGGGGTGGCGAAGGGGCTGCTGTTCAAGGCAAGCTTCCCAGCCCTCACCAGGTCCAGCTCTCACAGCTCCTCCTCTGTCATCTTACCCAAGACCCAGATCCATCCTTCCCCCACAAGAGCTAGAGCAGTGGTCCCTCAGCCCACAGGAACGAGGCACCCTCCAAGGTGTCATGTCAGTTCCAGAGACTGCTCGTGCCAAAGGGAGAGTCTGAAGTGGCATTCACAGTTCTCACATCTTTCTCACCACTGTGAAAGGGTGAGAGGGAAACAGGAGAGTTGTGGACCCTCAGGGAACAATCAAAAATTAAAAAAAAATAATAATAATAATAATGGTCAAATTTTAATTCAAAGGTTGCTAATAGTAACTTGCAAGGAAGCACTTCATGTTTAGGCAAATGACCATCTGTACATAAAATGATAGCATACCTGCATCATTATGGCTGCATATTCTTTGATTTTTTTGCTACATTAATGTAGGATTTTCCTCACCTTGAAGAGTGAATTTTAGTTAAATAACTGAAAGATCAGTAAATTGAGAAGCAGTTGTTATCTGTGGGCTAGTTTGTATATACTCTTTCAAAAGTCCCAAGTGTGAACCTGAACACCATGTACAATACAGAGTAAAACAGTGTATTTGTCTTCCAGTGCCTAACAATGTGTCAAAAATGACAACAGGCGAGCGGTCATTTATAAATATCTGTAGGGCCATGCCTCTTTTCAAGGTTAGATGAAATTGTTATTGGGAAATAAATAACTACCCACAGTTCCTTATGAGTATCTACAATGACTCATGACAAATGTTTTCACTGCTTTAGTTCTAAAATGCACACCAGAAATTATAAATGAGCATTAAATAACTGTCCAGCTTCACGGCACTGATATGTTGTGAAGAGAGCCAAGCGTAATCTTCTTTAGCATGTGGGAGACTCACCAAACAAGAATTGCCTTCCCCTTCAATTCCACATCTTAAAAACTGCACAGCAAGGGGGTATGCTGTAGGTTTTGACAAAATGCCATTCATGAGATAGCTTGTCTGACCACATACACAAATCTACGGGGAGTTTTATCTTCACAGGGCTCGCAAGTCAGGGAAATCTTGAGAATAACCCTAGTGCATATTCTCCAAGTGCAGCTGTAGTTAGCAGAGCATTGTAAAACAAAATTAAAAGGTGGGGAAATCAGTACTGAGGATACAGCAGAATGAGCCAGTCTTTCCTGACTTCAGTGGTACAGCCTTGCTTTAACAGCTAATTCATAACATGAAAGTACTGCATTGCCTAGGAGTTACATTACGGCTGGGCAACTATAATTTCTAAGGAACAAGACCCACAATATGAACGTAAACATGGACGCTGTGAATTTCCTTTTGTTTCACATACAACTACTCTGATATTCATGGTTAGTGACTGCTCTTTGCTTGGATTTTTACTTTAGTAAATATCCTGCATAATATCAGTCCTATCTGATTATTTCTGATCCTCTGTCTCACCTTTTCAAGGGAGTGGCATGTTCATTCACATTTTCTTTCCTGTACAGTTGTTTCTAGAGTCTAGCAACACACATATTACATGAATATGTTGTCAGCTGAATGAACATAAACCAAATTTCAGCAGTGCATGCATGGTTCAGAGTCCCAAAAGCAATGCACAGCAGTGTCTAAACCTGCAGACTGGGGAGACATGCTGGAGTTTTGTCCCTGATTTTTTTTTTTCAAGTATTATACACGCACATACATACATACATATACAGTCAAGGACATACAAGAAATTGTCTCTAAGTAGAAGGATACAAAACTTTAACATAGCAATGCAAAAATTGACAATTTTATTCACTTTCTGAATTTTACACCATCATTTATTATATTATTATAACAATAAAGAAAGTGGCATTTCCACTGTTGTCTACAAGAGCAGACACATGTCACCATATGTTGGGTATCTACAGCTTTGGCATCTAATCTAAGCTGGACATGCCTGTATAATCAATGCAGAGCTAGAAAAAAGTACACCCAGGAGCCAATACCCAAATTTTAAGCATGCAAGATTAGATCCCTCCCTAAGAACTACATCAGCAGACACAACTTAGTCCTGGGCTAGCCATTTGTTTTGGGAGATTGCCCTCATGAGAATAACATTACCACAGTTCTGAAAAAGGCCTAAGAGAAGGTCAGTGCTCTATGACCATGTCTGCTCTAGGACTGATAATATATGTGTATAACTAAAGCAAGCTAAAATAGATCCACTGATTTATCCTCCACTGTAAAGTTGACCTCTAAGATCTCAGACACTTGCCAGGACTCAGAAGAGGAGTGACTTGCAGGTCCAAATATAACACTAAAGTCAGAGGAACAAACAAAAGGATATTTGAGGAACATACTCCCCTAGCTATTATTTTATGAACTTTTAAAATGTTACTAGTTGTGGTAGCAGCCTATCTAGACTGATTTTTAAAGTTTTCTTTACACAGCGAACTTTCTCCTTAAAAAAAGAAAAAAAAAAAAAAAAAAAGAAACCTAGAGGACTCAGACAGACTTCCTGTATTTAAAATACATCACTGATTTATTTCTTCATTGTAGACAATTCACTTTAACAAAGGGACACAGAAATAGTCTAAAGCTTATAAATCCCACTCTATAGCTGTAAAATAACATTTCCACATACATCTGCAAGTTGACTGTAAGAAAGAAATCTCATATGTCCCATCTATCTCCTCCTTTATTATTAATTTTTGCTGTACATGAACCTAGGAGATTTTTGCATAAAATAAATAAAGTTCAAAATAAATGCCAAACATAAAAACTTCATTAAAATCTATTGAAATTGTTACCCCCAAGTGGTCATTGTTATGAAAAACAGAGACATATTTTATAGTTTAACACTCCTCTCCTACAATGACTCTATTAGGATAAGCCATAATTTGGCATTTTCTCCTATTTTTAGTGTGGGTTATAATGCTGCTTAAGTGTAGACTATTGTATTCCTAGCATCCAGCAGAAGAGCAAATTAGTTCATAGTCACTCTTACAGATCTGTTTGGACAACAGAACAGATTTTTAGGAAAACTTTTCTGGCAGCCTGGATCAGTTCAATAATTGGGGCTTTTCACATTATTTTCCTTACACCACTGTTTGGTGTGATAGTTTTAAATGTGAGTTCTTTACGGGATTTATTGTATAAACAGGTTAAAAATGCTCATTAGACTAAGTTATATTTACAAATAGAAGCAAGAACTAGACTTGAGAGAGGTATTTGCTTCAAAAAATTCGTTATTTTTAGAAGTACTTTCAACACTTACTGACAAAATTACTCAACAAACTAGCAATGTTTATTTCAAAAATATGAAAAAAGAATGAGGGTAAAATATCGCTTGTGATGAAATAAAGCACAAGAACTGCAAAAAATAAGAGTATGTTTTCCATGTGCCATTCAGACTGCTCTAATTTAGTTTTGCTCTGATTTTCAGCAAAAAAAAATCAAGTTTTAAATGTCTATAACAAGAATATAAAATGTTGATAATCTATTAATGGGGGTCTTAGTCCAAAATAACTAAAATACTTTTGTGTTTTGCTATTTCCAAGAATAGCTGATTGATTTTGAATATTTTGGGGGGACTTCTATAACCAAAGAACAATTGTTCTAGAATATGGCATTTTTACAGGCAATAAAATGCAGTGATCCTTCTGGTTTTTTTGGGGGGGCGTTTTAAAGAAAATTTAAAATGACAACAGTTTGTTGTTTTTTTTTTTCTCTAACATTTAGGTTTTACTTCAGATTTTTGGAGTACAATATACCTAACACCTCTTTGGCAGCTAAGCTCTTTCTTCAGTCATTTTCCTCTACACAAGTTGTTTTTCAGAGCAAACCCAGGAAAATGTAATTACAGTAATGCTGTGACAGAGGAAGGGTGGGAAATATGTTCTGTCCTTAAATCGCTTAGCAGAAAGCACATCTAGTAATGCAGGGCAAAAACTGAAAAGTCAAGAAAGGCATGAGCTAAGACTGGTGAGCACTGTCCTTGCACTGGCATAACAGGGATCCTCCTAATTCCGCACTTTTTAGCTGTTTACATCCCATCCCATCGTCTTTGCTAACATTAGGCAGGGGACCTGACTGCACTTCATTCCTGCAGTCCCCAAAGAGCAGTTTCCAGGGCTGGTGTAACAGCAAAGAGTAAAGAAGCCTTTGTGCTCACCTAAACTATACTATGAACAGGAGTGGGATAAGTAGGATGAGAGGTTATTTATTTTCTCAGATGTTTCCAGGGCATAAACTCTGCAGGATGCCCTTTGTCTTCTGCAACCCAGCTTTCAAATATACCATGTATTGTTAAGATGAGGGACAAGATATGCAAAACTATGGATTATTTACTCATCATAAATGAGATTTTCTGGATTTTCCCATGTTCTGAAAATGTAAACATAGGCATGGAAATTGTATTTTATTCTCCTAAGGTGTTTTGGAAACAAAAATAGAAGAAGAGAGATTTACACAGCCTTCATATGTACAGTGTGCAGCAGTGTAACAAGATGGCAGAATATTACTCTTCCTCCTTCCCTATTTAAACTTGCATCTTCTCTCAGATACAGTTATATTTGCTCTTAATATCTCTGGCAGATGTTCTGGGGTGAATGATGCAATTAAGAATCCAAAATTCCCATTTCTTCCAGATGCTTATTTTCTCAGTATTCACTCACTAGAAATATATTTACTTTCCTCTCTGTGGTGTCTAGCAGTTAGCACACCTTCTGGGTTCCATTTCACAAAATTTCCACAGTTAATCTGACACATGCCAATGCATCTTAGATTAAAGTTTAGCACCAATAATCTTTTTTTTCTATCAGTAGTAAATTTACATAACATAATAAACTGAGAAAAGTTTTAAATAAATATTTTACTTTAAAAATCTTTTAATTTTATTGTTCATAAGTACAATACTTTGTGGTACATGTCATCTTTTTAAAACTTAACTTTGTTTTTCCTTAGCATTTCCAGCTCACTGAAGGAGTCCAATTATTATTTCAGCTTTTGTGTGATTCACTCTTTTCACTGAGATTAAATTACAGACTCAACTGCTTCATCCTTGCTCCCCTTCCATCAGACATATGCATAGTCTTGGGTTCAAATTCTGGATCCAGAACAATTTCAACCTTCCCAACAATTCAGCCAGTGTTTTATGAGACCTAGTTCTCTCACACGCAGTCATGGAGCACAAACTGAGCTGAAGGAATTCTAATGGCTTGCACCCAAAAATCTAATGGCACAATACACCCAAGATTTGTGTTGCTCTTAGTAGAACACTTTTCTCAGGCATATCCTTTCCACAGCTCTGCATTCACCCAGAATAACCTACACATTCAGCTTTATACTTCAGTCATTTAAGGACACTTGATATTGAAGCCAGAATTATTTTGCAAAAATGATTCTAAAAGTCTACTGCCTTCACTTGAGAACAATCTGAGTACAAGAGTTATACAAAT
>NW_010294704.1:27149-48125 GCF_000700745.2 Antrostomus carolinensis
CCTCAGCCTCCTCAACACTATAGACAGAATTTTTGCTCAGCCTGGTGAAAGAAAGCTGCACAAAGCAGACTGCTCTTTTATGTTTTTCCTGCTTTCTGTCATCTAAACCTCCAAACCAGACTCCATTCTCTGTAAGTATGCCATGGCTTTGTCCCCACCTATGTGGAGAAGTGGGTTTTTCTTGGTCACAGCCACCTTTTTATCAAATGATACTTTCACACTTTAACGGTCAAAATTTCAGTATTATCCCTCTGCAAATTTCAAAAATTCTTCCTGACTTTCTGCATATTTTAGTTCAACAAGGAGAAATGGAGCAAACATCAAATCCAAGTTTTACAACTAAACCTTTTTTAACACAACAGAATGATATTTGCAAAATGATACGCAGATATAAATGAATCCGTCACAGACTAGATTTCACTGTCTTCTGAACGGCAACATGAGACTTCATTTGAACAGCAGAAATAAAATAAAAACTTTACAATTTTATTCAGACATCATGACCCTGATACAGCAGAATACTTATTAGGCAGATAAAAGAACAATATCCAAACTGAGTTCTCCTGCTAAGAGACTTTCCAAAGTTCCAGAACATTTCCAATAGGTTGCAAACTCTTTGGTATGTGAATTCAGGGAAGTGTTCACACCTACACTGAAAGCTTGAGTTCCCACTTTGTGAAAGAAATCAGCTCCAAAGGGTGTTTCAGAGCATCTAAGAGAGATGTCTAAAACTGGGTGTTGTGGAAAATTCACTGAGTTTTCAGTTATGTTAGAAAAGCATGTAGTATTTTGTGAAGCTCCCATAAATAAATGATAAGCATTTTAAAAACACTAAAATGGCTCATGTAAGCTATTTCATCAGCGATAACCTTGCATTATTCTCTTTCATACAAGTCCCTCATATCTCTATATGCACATGCATGCACATATGCGTGCATACAGATACAGGCTTTGCTGCTTTGAAGCCCTTGATTTTTGCATCTTGGGCTCACACCAATTCCCTGATCTTCCAAAAAGATAAGACTCTTTTACAAATCTCTACTACAGCGGAAGACTGCCCCAGTGAGCCTTAAAATGGTAAATCCCCCTCAGCCCCTCAAAGAACAGAACTATAAATTTTGGTTCAGGAAGAAACCCAAAACCACATAAAGTATTTTTCTCCTGCTATTCCCCAGAATAGCTGACTGTTTCTGAACATTTCTTTGGCATTTTTGCACAACTAAAGAACAGCTGTTCTAAAATATTACATTGTACAAGCAATTACTTAACTTATAGAGTAAATTCAGTGAAGAGTGTCAAGAGAGAAGGGCATAGTCTTTAGACATCATCAGCAGAAAATTAATGTAGATGAAAGTTAGATTAACACATCCCCTGAATGCTGTAGAAATAATCCCCACAGAGGATGCGATGTTCCAGGCACAATTTCACCTGAATATGTGAAAAACCCTGGGTAGCATAACAGGGTGTGCAGTTGATACCAGCAGACACATGAGGCAGTCATCACTGTGTGTATGGAATGTGTGTTGGATGTATGGAATGTATACTGGAAAGCCTCAGGGGCAGTGCAGAAAACCCTAAAACCAGTACTGGGCTATATGGCCTCCATACCTGAAACCAGATTTAGACTTTGAAGACAGAATTGGTCCTAATCCTGACATTACAGTTATTTTACATATCTGGGTACTGTTAAGGATCAGATCATAACAGTCTGATATTGACGTATGACATTTAACGTATAAAAATGACATTGTCTTAACATGTTGAATTTGGAGAAATATAACAAGGGAAACTGTAAACTATTCAGATTTTCTTTTCAATTACATTCTTGTTTGATATGCCCAGACATTAATAAAATTTTATGAGTGATTCTCTGAGGAAAAAGATAGGAAAAAACAAAGTTGTCATACCTTTGGTTTCTTCACCAAAGAAATTTGGTTTCAGGGTCTTGGACATAAACTTTATACTAGCCATGACCTTCCAATATACCTCAAGGTCATCCTACCATCTGAGCTCCAAAGCCATCAAAAGATTTGGACACAGCTCTTCTACAACGCATGGCAAATTCCACAGCTGGAAACCTGCACATAAGGATTCACAGTTTTGGAGTAACTCAGCAGTCTCTTGTTATCATCATTAAGTATTTGTATAAAAATAGAGAATTGCATTTCCTCAAAAGTTTTATTTGTGTGAACTCACTCTGATATTTACGGTTAAAATTTTGCAATAATTTTCCCATTTACAGCTCCTATACTATCTGTCTATACTGGAAGGATCCTCTTTAAAGACAGTGTAGCCAATAAAGTCAATGAGTAAAAATGTTTCCAGAAAGGGAGAAGGAGCTGGGGAGTGAGTATAGGCAGCTGCAGCGACCCCATCATCTCAATGTTGAGTAGCAATCTGCTTCATGGTGTGAGATAGGAGTCTCCAGGTCACTAAACAGTCCTTCTCTTCCTTTTCTCTTCCTCCCTGATCACAACTGCATCTAACATCCATAGCTTTCCTTTTCTATTCTGAAGAAATGTTTATTTAAGACATTATCTATGATACAATGTACATTTAGACAAATAAAAAAATCAGAATGAAAAGGTAAGCCCTGAAAATAATATTTTAAATCTGGAAATGCTAACAATAATATACTACTATATGCTACATTAATCGAGCACTGAACAAGTTAATGAAACGAGGAAAATTCTGATCAACAGATCCAAGAGAGTAGTACTATTAAACCAAGACTAAGAGAATAAAGACGACCATCTACAGGGCTAGCAATATATTTCATACTATTTTTAAGGGTTTAGGCAAAAGTGTGGCATGCAAATGTAGAGCTCTGTTTTCCTAGGTATAAGGATAAAGGAATCTAGCAGAGTGTATTACTTAGCACAGATATCAAATCAACAGCACTAATATGAAAGAATATGAAACTGGAAAAGTAGAGCTTATTCCAGTGTTAGGGAAATGTCAATATTTACTCATGGCAGGAAAAAGTAACAGCAGGGTAAGCATACTATAAATGTTTTTTCAGTCCTAACATCTTACAATATTTTTCTAACAAAAAGCAAGAGAAAGCTTAATCTTCCAAGACAGAAATGGGCTCAAAAAACAGCTGATTGGTGGACCAGCTATACAACAAAAGATAACATTACTAAGTAATGAAAAGGCTGAAAATCTTATAAAGTTTGGCATTTCTAACTGTAAAATCAACCAAGTATGTAACTCTTGCAAGAATATAATCTTTTATGCAATCATCTCTTTTCCACCACAGCACAAAATCTGAATGTATTTAAGGAAAAGATGCTGGGTACTCAATTATGGAAAGTCAATAGAAATTTGACATTGGGATTACAAGATACGGCCCAAAATAAAGATTTGCTATGCACTGCCCTTTTACTTGTCTTAGAAAAACATCAGGAAACCACAATATTTGCCAAATATAAACAGAAATATTTTTAAGTCATCAATATAAAGGAAAATGCATGATATCTCATTGCAAGTCTCCAACTTCTTTCTCCATGGCTGCCTCAAGGACAGTCAAGACTCATCGTTAAGGTGGTGGTGGGAATGGGGGCAAAAACAAAGGCAATAATTTGCATTTGATGGAGCTGGCAGCACAGAGAAGAAATAGGCTTTACTCTGCTATGGCCATGATTTCTGCACCCATGTCCCAGTGAACCACCAGAACTACTGGCATCTTGTCAATTAGAGAAAATTATTTTCCTTTATACCCTGGCAGAGGGCCAAGGAATGTTATCTACTGAATTCCAACAGATATTGTATTAACATTTTAGATTGCAGTGGCGGATACTGATAGGAAAGTGTTTGTCTGACTATTCTATTTTATCTTCAAGTAAATGGCAATTTTGGGATCAGGTTCTGATCCTGATATAACTAAAAGTTTCAATTAATGCCCAAGCTAGATAAGAACATCTAATATCTTTCTTCTCCATGTCTGCTAAAATAACTATCATTTTCCTTTGTTTCTATATTTAAACATTAATTACACTCAGAATTAAGTTAGTGAAAACTGCACACAAAGCATTCTTATTTAAGAGAATTTATCTCTGGGACAAACTTCCACAAGAGATATTATCCATGTTTGACACATTTGGCAAATGTGACAAAAGAGCTTGATGACACAGGACTGACAGATCGACAACAGATGAGTGGATGCCTCCCTTTAATATTTTGATGGACCCCGCTGAATTTTCCAGCCTCACCTGCTAGCTCCTAAGGCATCCACACACATCTTTCTGCATACTTGCAATTTCTCTTATCTAAATATTAGGCAGTTTTCTCCCACCTAATTCTTGTCAAGAACACGGGAATATGCAGAACAACTCTTACATCCTTTGACAGGCCTACAAATCCAGAAGGTGCATGTTGAACACACACATTTTACCCACAGGGTCAGATCCCTCACCAAATGTTATGGTACAGACTCTTAAAAAAGTGCAAAGTGAGGAAAAGGTGGTACTGCTGCTGCTTACCCTTTATATTACAGCCTATATTGTGGAACTGGGAGGTTTGGTGCCCTCTTCAGCTCAGAGAAGTTTAAACCACCTATTTTATGTCTCCAAAGAATGCCATGACCTCCAGTAGGTCTCTTTCAGGAAGGAAGGACAAGAGGGAGTATGTGGCTATCTAGTGGTTACTTAGCTGGAAGGAGGGATGTCTTTGCTCCAGTTTCTGTCCTCTGCAACGAGGATAATTATTGCTTTTAAGACTGAATAAAAACACCCTCTATTTCTACATTATGAATGCTGTCTTCTACACAGTGTATAATTCTCAACAGAAAATACAAAGGTACATTCATACTAAAATACTATAACTTCATGATGAAGTCAGTTATTTTACAAAAAGGCAAAGGTTTGAACACTTCAGAGGTCTCCCATGTGTCAGTTAGGGCTATTCTTATCTAGACACTGCAAGTCTAAATACTAGCAATGTAGATCTCAAACCCCAAAATGAGAGGTAATCCCCTAATTTGCCTGATAAAATAAACTATTATCAGTAACCTGCACAGTCTTAATGCAATAACAAGACATCAGAGTAAAGGACCAATACAGTCCTTCAACAGCCCTTCCAAATGAATGTAATCTCCAGTGTGATTCCCAGTAGTAGAACTGGTTACATATATTCTGTAATGTTCCAGTTGTTGTAACATTCAAGAACTTTCGTATGAGTTTTCCATACAAAATACAATGAGATAAAAGTCAATCAGAGGTCTATGGTGGACCTTTTCTTACAGATTACTTCAGCAGGACTAATATATATAAACTTTATAATATAATATAATTACTTTTGTCATTATTATAAACTAGACACAAAAATATCTTAAAACAGAGAAAACTTATTTGTGCTGAGTAAAATTGAACCGAAATAAAAGAGCTTATAACAAATCTGCCTTTGGTGGGATGGATTCTTCTTTCCAAGTCTGCCCTCAGCCCAGAATCCCTCAACAAAGTCACATCTGGCTCCTTAAGTACCTTTCTTTCCTTCACCTCAAAAGGTTAGCTGTTTGTCTCTTCATCAACTTTCTCAGCTGTGCCCCAGTCTTTCCCCAGCCTTAGGCTTCCTGCAAGCTACTCTCTCTCCTTTTTACCTGACCACCCACATCTTCTGGAGACTTTCTCCCAGCCCACTCAAGAAAGTCTCATTTGGTCTGCAGCAAGCAGTCAGCACAAGAAAAAACAATGCCTTTGCTCTGCTACTTCAGATTTAAACATACAGCAGATTAGGAAGACAAATAAGAACTAATCATCAGTACTCAGAAGCATTTCTACTTAGGCATCATCTTTAGTAAACCTCAAGGTACATTCGTCTATGTCCATAATATATTATACTTCTGGTGATAAAGTTTTGTCCTGGGAGTCCAGGGAGTGCAAGCCAGTGCTAGAACTTAAATACTGACATCTGAACACGGGGTCACATGTATATTTGAAGCAACTTACACATAGGCAACTAGATGAATATCAGTCAGTGGGTAACCGTAGAGAGAAAGTTTGGCTAGGAGAAAATCTATTGCAAGTATCAGAGGATCAACGGTATCTTTAAGGCATAATTCACAGCACTGAGTTTGCAGAGCATTGTGCAGGATTCACCAGCGTGCCTCAAGTCCCTTGCACTGCTCTAGTGATGCAAAACCATAAATACAATACACATCATCCATTAAGCCATCTAAACAGCTGTCCTAACTCACCAGTGAATTTCACCCCTTGTGCCTGAAACAGACATGAGGGCATTGAGGCAATGCACAGAGGCCATCGCCATAGCTTTTAACAAAGTGCTATATTATCTCTCCTCAGAACAAATCAATTCCACAGCCCTAGGGTCAGGCAGAGCCAGGAGCCTGTCACATGCTGATTCAGCGCAGCGTTAGCATTACTGCACTTGCTAACATTGCCCTGCCGAATGCTAGAAGCTGAAAGAATGAACTTGTACCACCCCATCTGTCTGCAAGAGTTACGAGTCCTTCCACTCCCTCTCCAGAACCAGGCGTAGTAGTGCCCATACTGACCTACAGTAACCCGTTTGATTAAGATCATTCATTACAATGAGATTTCATCCCGTAAAAAAAGTTTACATTGTCAAAGAGACACACATGTGGGACTTGTGTTAGACTCCATGGAGTCCTGTTGAGGGCCTGGCACCTTTTGGTTAATTTTCCTAATAGAAAACATGACAAATCTAGACATAAGCTCTTGTAAAGCAAACAGAAATGATGACTTATCCAAAGATGGTAAAATACCTGGGCACAATTATTAAGCTGCATTTCTTACTCAGTTCCACAAAGACTTAAAATTTTCAGCCAGTTCCTTAGATTTTCCAGGACTGTCCTGCACATTTTATTCATATTCTTTTCACTAAACAACAGGAAAGAAACCTGCTGACCAAGGAAGGGGATGACTGCTAATGAAAGTCCACCCACGTCAAAAAACACATCAGCATCACTTGAAAGCATGCTACCACTACTCCTGTGTTTCTTGCTTCTCATAGTCATGCCCATTCCCAAACCCCAGGCACGCATGTGGCACAGACAATATCCTACATCACAACAGTGGTGCCAGCAGTTCTTCTGCCCTGGCAACACAGCAGAGAAAGGCAGACTCATCCAGCAAGGGTGATCTAACTAGGAGTTTTAGAGGCTCAGTGGCTCCTTCATTCAGCTGGGTTTCAGAACAGCTACTCCTCTGCAAGGAGAAACCAAGATTTATTTTCTCCTTGTGAATAGCCAGGCATTCCCTCAGACTTCTAATTTAGTGCAAATTCACAGACAAGCAGGAGCAGCAATTCTGCATCACAAACAATAAAGAGTTTAGTTTAACTGTATGATAGGCATCAGATGAATAAGTTCCACTTCTGAGTGAAATTTTTTAAATGAAAATAAATTATCATGCCTTTTTATCTAGCAAGTCCAAAAATATTCAATTACTTTATTTATCTACCTGGAGTGTTTTCTGGTTCCATAACAAATTCCTTCTGGCAAGCAAGCATTCACGATTAGCCATATTTTTAAGTAGCTTTTTATTTTCTCCAATGATTTAAAATTTAATTAAAAGTTTATTGTTTTGTATTTTGAGGGATATTAAACTATGCTCAGATTCAAATGCATCCTCTATTTATATTATGTTATTGCTTTATCAATGTAAAAAAACTTAAAGGTCAAAGAAATCTGAATTTTGAAAGAGTCTTTAGTTTTAGGATAGAAACTGTGTCTCACAGTAGCCTCTTGTCTACAAAGGAGTGCTTGTAAGAGGCTATCAGTATACTTCTTTCTCAAAAGGACCAGTTCAACACTTGAAACCTTAAACACAGGATGTGATACAATGTTCACCAAATCAATTCATGGTCCCTAGAACAGAAATACCAAATAGGCAATGGTGCTGTACTGATGCCTGCCTGCCATACCTGTCAGTGAACACTATAAGTTTGCACAGGTTTATTTGTTTTCCAAGGGCTAGCAATGAGTAGGAAGACCAGGATCAATCTTATAATAAAATACCCCTATGGATTTCTTTCAGCGACCCTCAAGGTATATCAGTTTTTAGACTCATAACCTTGATAATATCCTTTTGGAGACTGTTATGCCACTCTTTACTTGTCTTCTCATACATAGCTACTGAAGCACAAATGGATCTGGTACGGCAAGCTGATTCGCAGGTGCATGTGCTTGGGTAAGGCACACATTACCATAGTATCAGGGTCCCCAGCAAAATAAAAAAGAAAAAGCGGAGTTCATGTTTCTTTCCAGAAGACCCGATAAATCGAATGCAGTATGTTGAATGAAGTATGTGCACATGCAGAAACTATGCAGGAGAACTCATAATCCTGTGTGTGTCAAAAAATGTGAGCTTTGTGTTTTGTTTTAAACACTTTGAGTGTTTATTTCTTTTAGCTCTTGAACGTCCTGCCCAGACTGCTGTAACTTTAACAATCAGCAAAGATAAAGGCAATAGACATCTTCAAACCAGTCTTCTCAAGAGAAAGAAGGATGGATTTAGCACCCATGCACCTGACACTGAAAAGCTGTAATCTGAAATCCCAGTTTGTAACTCTGGTGGTTGCTCAACTGGATCTCAGGGCCTCGTTCCCCTTGCCCTACCTCAGCCCCTGTTTTTCTTGCTCATGACTTAGGATTTCTCAATTGTGCCATATCCCTGAAATAAGCGCAACAAGCCTAGAGACGGCCTGTCAGAGTCAGCTGTTTATATCCCTGCTGAAGTCTGCCTGGAGACCAGAATGCTCATTAAACAATTTTTCACACATTGATGACCTTTCCTGCTTTATCTTTTTCTTTTCTTTTACAATAGCCTTCAGAAAAAGAAATGGGTTTAAGAGTTGGTGCAACTGATGCATAATATGACTAAGTCAATAGGAAAGTAAAGATTTTTTAAAATGTAGATTATTGATCTTTGAAATTGCAAGGGCTCCTTCAAAGCCATTAAGGGTTTTCATGTCAATATGTTAGTAAGGACTTCAATAAATTAAGATTAATGATGCTAGGGATAATTATCATTGAAGAAACTCACATTTTTCTCAGTATTTGGAAACTCCATGCTAGGGTGAACACTGTCAGGTTTTCCTTGACTGCACCTTAGCTCCATTTCTCCTATTTGGGTAGGGGGAAGATTTTCTTTGACATAATGGGAAGTTAAACTCCCAGTTTCTTTGGAAATCAATGGTAGTTGAGCTGCATAACTCTGATTTCTGCTTTTTAAAATAATCCCCCATATGCAGTGGGTGCAACTGATTTGCAGATCTACTAAATCCAGAAGTCAAAATCCTTCTGAATATTTTTCTTTCTAAAAGAAGCTGAACATGTACAATAGTTGCTTTTCTAAATTAAACACTCAAGTCATGCTTCATCTTATTACTGTTCCCTGTAAGACTTCATTTATTTTGATAAGAGGTGAAAAGTTTCAACTTCAAGAAAAAGAACCAAAGCTTTCTGTTAACTTGCAGGAATGTAAAGAAGTTCTTATGGCTAATAACCTGATTTTGCAGAGGGCTCACATGCATATTTTTTTTAGCTAAAAACATCAAATTCAATATTCCTCAAGTTATTTTTGCTCCAAGGCTGGGGCTCAAACACCAGGTACTGTCCAGATAGTTAATGGCATAGCTCTGATGGGGTTTCCTTGCATGAATATATCTGAAAAGCTAAAGTTCGTGGGAGATGATTTGATTCTCATTTATGAAGAACTAGTTCCCCAAATACTCCTTGGGTTTAAAATTTGTTTCCATTAAATATTTGGTGACAGATTTTTCCTCATCAATTTTTTCAAAAACAGTAGCAAGCACACTTTGGTAAAGTTTGAATTGGATTGAGGCAAACACAGCTTGACCAGCTTTTGTAGATGGAATCAAAATGATCTGGAGATGGGCTTTTCAATTTTTAAAGAAACATAAAGACAAAATAATTCTGAATCCAGGCTAGGATATCTTGGTTCTTTTCTAATAGATGACTAAACTGGCAAGCCACAGCACAAATCCATATTCTGGTTTGGAAGGGGAACAAAGGCTGAGCAAGGGGTGTCAGGACAGATCTTGTCTGGCACGATGCCCATCTTCAGTGGCCTGCAGGACCACATCAGAATCTGTTTTGTCTGCAGCCAAATTGCAACTCAAAAAAGACTTTGCAGAAAGTGTCTCTGCATCCTGAAGTCCTTAATCAGTGAGGCATTTTGAAGAAATATATCTTCACACAGCAGACAAATATCTAGCAGCTAGATACATAAAATACTTGCCCGTGAAATCCTATCATCAGACGGAACATTACAAAATGTACATGAACACAGGGAGATGAACTGACTGGTATTATTAGAATCCTTTCCCAGTATTTAACTCATTAGGCTCTCGGTAATGTTCATGTCCCATCCTTACTTTAACCAAATTTTTAGAGTTTATTCTCATCTTGAATAAGCAGGTAAGCAGACAATAGACACAATATGAAAATGAGAAGTGGACTTCAAAATCCTATTATAATGCAGATCACATTTCAAGCTATATTAGCCTATAAGAAGATATCAGTACAGAGAGCTTGTTCCTTGCATTAAGTGTTTACAGAAACACACACACAAAAAGAGACCTTTTTACAAGCTTCAATAAACCATCACAAATTCTGCTGGTGTGTATACAATTTAAGGACTGGAACGACCAAGAGGAAATAAATCTCACATTGTTACAAGCTTCTAAAGTTCCTGGTCCAGTGTTAGGAATGAAGCATAGAAGACAGACAATACTGCAAGGCAATGGCCTTTTTCGGGTGATGGAATAATAACATTCATCCCACATTATCTATGAAGTAAGTCTTGACACATAACTGCACACAATACCAGCATACATGTTACTAAAAATTGCTTCTTTCTAAGGTTCATCCCAGAAATTAATTTGTAGCACACACATGTGCTTATTATCTATTGTTATGAGAAAAGCAGTATTTATTAATTGATTTTTTTACTTTACCACCTTTTTTACCATCTTTTCAACTGTACCATCATTAAAAAAAGAATTAAAATCAGCAAATGATGAAAATGGGACTGAAATACTTAAATTCTCAATAAATTAATAAAACTCTATCCATTGAAAACTCTCGTCCTTTGGTAAAAATTAGTGGATCAAAATCAAGAGACAAACATGCTCCTAAGGAAAACAGGTTGCATAGACTGGACACTTCTAAACTTATTGACAGAGGTCACAGACATGACAGTATAATAGAACAAAACAGAATTTCTTACCTTTGTGATGATTTGCCCCAGATGCTAATTTCCCCCACAGTGTTATAACAAATATTATTATTAGCAGTTTTCCTTTTGTTGCTTTCTGTAAGTATCTCTTATTCATCCTAAAAACAAAAATACACAAAAATTAGTATTTATCTTAAGATCTCTTAGAAAAACCAACTGTCTTAATTTAAAGAGTTTTCAATAAGTTTTTCTAAGTGTCTGACTGACAACCCTTAAGTCTTAAATTCTGTTTAGTTCTAAATGAGTTAGATCACATAAAGCATCAATTATAACCTCTCTCACTGGTCTGCCATTGTTCCTCCACCCTGCTCAATACCAGGAGACTTCAGCACCTCCACTCATCACGTTTCTCTCAAGGCACAAGCACTGTTTATAACCACAGCAGACTTCAAAGCTGGCAAGAAGGATGAATCCATGCAGCTATGTAGCAGGTTTTGACGAACAGAGCAGTTCCACTAGTGTGTTTGGGAACAGACATGGTCAACGTGGTTCTCTTTGACCATGTAGTGGAGTTTTTAGATTTTGGGATTGCAACTCTTTTTGGATTGTGCCCATGAGTCATAAGGTGATAAAAGATTTGAATAGACCTCCAGCACACATACCAACCCTCCCACAGAGAAATCCTGTTAGGTAGACACAAATGGTTTGGAAACATGGACTTGAGCAGGACAGATTCACTAGTCTCTCCTCTCTATTTTTGGGTAATGAGATTTGATTTATTGCACCAAGGGAAGTGGCACACAGCAATCCTCATCTTGCTCAGTCATGTTTTCACTGTGACAGGAAGCCACTGCAGTGGTTCAAGAGCAAGGTAACACATTACTTATTTCTCAGTAGCCTCCTTCAAAGACAAAATGTCACTCCACTTGCCAAAAAGACAAGTTCAGGAACATAGTCTCTAATGCTTAAGGATTACAGTTGTGCAGAGAGGGGTAAGAGGTATAATAATGAAATCTTCTCTCACTTTTCATTTTCTATAGAAAAGCACTAGGCAGCTGGCTAAGAAACAGCTTGGCACAATGGTCATGTTTCTGCTCATAGGTCAATAGGACGATGATGCCTATTTCAAATCACTTCTACTAGAAAAGCTGCAAATTTGATCACTTGAACAAAATTATTGCTGTTTTGTAATGCTTGAAACTAGGGTGCCTTTCTGAGCAGAAAAAAAAACTGCATTGCTTCAGTATGGTTGTACTTTTGTCTCCTATTATGTTCATAAGAAGCCCAAAGGAATTTAAGAGCATCTCGTTTGCTCTGTTCATGTACAACGCTACCTTGGGCAACCACAACTCTGTGAAAGGCAGACTGCTCTAATACAGAACTAACCACTATCCTATTCAAAGTCCCAAATCTCTTTCCATTCCTTCGAAGCAACTCCTTTCCTCTGAGCAAATTGCTTTCTCACACAACACAGATACAAATTGCCATTAAGGCAACCTCCCTACACCCCACAACTCCAATCATGATTTCTAGACTTGTAACTAGACAACTTCCCCCAAAACCACCAATCTTGCTCTCCAGGAGACTGATGAGATCTTGTTAAGCACCGATAAGTTTCCACACCAGGCTGTGTGTAACAAAACACTACAACTCAAATTAAGAATCTACTGAGGAGTGTACCAAAACCTTTTAAACCTGAATTCAGAGCAAACAGAACCCGGCATTCTTTGACAGAAGTCACACATCTACTGTGTGTTTCCCAGAGGTTCAGATATCACATTTATCAGGGAAAAAGAGAGAGGAATAAGCAAGCATTATATCTAGGTAGGTGGATGTGCCCCTGAAAGACTGACTGATTAATAATCACAGTGGAGGTCACAGTGTGCTGTGAACCATGCCAAGCTCTGCTTTCTTGCACTGATTCCAGTGCCTTTGAAGTGTAAACTGCATATTCATCATCAGGTCCAGGTTTATGAAGCACTCAAAGCTAAAGGGAAATATATTATTTGTCACTGTAAATAAGAACAAAAAAATGAAATTGGAATACACATTCAGCATATGCTCTTTCACAGCTATCTCTCTGAACAGAATATGAATTAACTCTTTCACTCCTGGATTTTCATACTGCACCTGCTACGATGCTGGTGTCAAGTCATCTCTCACTAAAATAAAATGCCTCACCTACCCAACACTGCTCAAAACCCAGTGCAACATTAACCAAAGTTGAATCTAATACAGTTCCTTCCTGTACTCTGCTGATGCCAGATTCACTCACTGTGTTGTGAGGCTGGCTGCAAATGTACAGTAGAAAATGTAAATAGATGAGAAAATACAGTAGCAGCAGGGGGGAGAGAGGAAATCAGCCTATCTGCCTGTGAACAGCAGCCCCTCGGGGCAGGTGGCAGAGTGAATATACAAACCTCTGCCCACAGCCCAGCACTCCAAAGAGAAGTATGCCAGCACTGAATACAGAAGAGACTGTTCTGCAAAGCAAAGGAAGTGTTTCAGCTTTGACATTGGCTCAATGCCATTACCAGGTTTTCCAATCATAAGAAAAACAATACAACACTTCTGTACCATAAGCCTATTACACTATTCTGTATTACTTATTTGTGGTATTCACCTTTAGATGAACAAAAACAATAACTTTGTCTTATAGCAGTCCCATAATAGGCACAATTAACAGAAAATTCAGTGCAAATAGCAGTTCTAGTTTGGGACTAATAGTTCATAGGTCATCATCAGAATTACAAAAAAAAATCTCATCAGTTAAAGCACTCATAAAATACAGCAGCTCAAATAGGAAAAAGTTGGAAGATGATGTCACGTTTCAAACTAATTATGCAGCATAACACTACACCTGCGGTTGTGTGCATTGGCCACTCACAACAGTCAGTCCAAGGACAGATGAGTGGCTGCATAAGCACAAAGTATGAAGCACTCTGCTCCCAGCAGTTGTGATACACACATAGAAGCCACATTACAGCAATACAGCTCTACAAATAAAAAATGAAGGGTTTGTAGTCCAAGAAACTCAGTGGGTTGGGAGGGATGCACCTCATCAGCAAAGCAGGCAAACAGCTGGGTAACAAGGAGAGGCCATGAGATATGCTGCTCAGTATCTGAGTGCATGTGTTATCACCTGGGCTCAGAATTGTGATGCTGGTTATTCTTGGTGGATTTGCAAAACAGCCTACAACATAGCACTGAGAAGACACTGGAACTAGATAGCATTTGACCTCAGCTCTGAAACATAACTATTAGCCTCTTGCAATCCTTATCTATGTCAAGTAAGTGCATCCAGGAAATAAAATTCAGTTTATTACCATACTCTTATTACACTAACATAACAGGCTGTGTTAAATAGAACAAATGAGCTCTGAAATGAGGTCTACTTTTACTAGAGGTGACACAGAGCTCCACAGACAAACTACAGCTATTAACCTGAACAGTTTTCTTGGAGACATTTTCCTCTACTATTTACCTTCCCTCCTGCAGAACCTTTCCCTCACTGTGATTCTTATAGCCTTCAATAATGCCACATAAGCCAAAGGTCATCAAAATTGAGAATAGCCATGCTATAGGAGAAGCTTACATTTGAAAATCAGTTCTACACAAAAATACAAACTCTACACGTAACAAAAATTTCCATCAGTTTCTAACCCCAACATATTGGAAATAAACCCAAAGAATTCTCAGCACTTTCATGCAAAAAAGGACATGAAAGGCTGCCATGTTTGAGTTTATTTTTCAATGTACTTAGAGGCAAGGAAAAAGAAAGGTAGCTGTTTTTGTGGTTCCAGGGACATATTCAAAATAAAATAAAAAGTTGACACCCACCTAATTGAAACAGGCAGTAGGTGAGTTTGAGATGACTCTGCTGTGAGCAGCTCTTCACTAACACCATAACACAGTCAATAAATTAATAGGATTTGTTACTTTTGCTCCATAAGATTCCTTTTCCCTGAAGCACACTCCATAAGACCATCAGCAATCTGGTATCATGAACTCAAGAATAGACTCGTTTGTGATTAGTGACGAAAATAGGTTAAATATTGCAGGATTTTTTTTCTCAGAGTGAAACCACATCTGATACTGCAGAGAAGCTTCACAAACTGCTGTTTCAGTAGAAATCCTTCACCCTGGCTGCTGTGGCTCATCAGAAGCAAACTGAATACACTTATAGGTTGCACAGGCTCTCTTCATTTCTGCTCCACCTCATTGCCAGCCCCCTCCCAACAGCAGATGTGGCCCAACTATTCAGTGGTACTGAGACTGTCATGTGCAGATGTGTATTTTTATTTTCACTGCAGCAATGTTACATCCATAAGCTTCTGAGTTTCTACTTTCATCTTTTTCTGCTTCTGAGCTTGAGATCAGCCACCTTTCCAACAGTTCAGAAATAGAGGAGAATCACATGGGAATTACCTTACATTGTATGGCCAGTGCTAAATTGCCTTTCTCTCCTATTTTAAGTGAAGTGTAACCTCATGTAATCTTTATTGTTGAGGAGAAAAAAATGTAAGGAAATAATAGTGTTCATTCTTCCCTTAAGAGCTTATACACAAATAAAATTCTCATCTGTTTTCTAGAGTAACAGCATTTTTCTCTGTTGCTCCTTTTCTTTCTTTTCTTTACAAACATCAGCTTCTGTGAAGCTGTTCAAAATTCATTAATTCCTGCTTTACATATGTAGAAACTTTCAGTGTCAGTAAGATCCATTTGTCTTCTGCAAATACTTACACCCTGTGAATGCATGTTTTCATAGAGAAGTGTAAGCCTATTTCTCTACTGAATCCTGATGAAATGTTTAAGAGACAAAAACCTGATAGAAAATTAGTCCCACATTCTCTTTCTTTTCTTTTTATAACAAATATTTTATTTGCTAGTTCAGAGAAATCCTAAATGAGTAGTAGAAATCACTTCTGATCCAAAGTCTCTTATACAGAAATAATGCACTCATTTAAATTATGTTCTGTACTGTGTTGAATCTTACATTATTTATTAGTTGTATTAGTTTCTACATCTCATGCAATTCAGGTATTTGCAGTTTTATTTAGCCTTTCCTGTGTAAGCTAATGCAGATTTTAAAATGCCCCTCTGGTGGATAAGATTGCTTTGTAAAAGTAACACCAATATGACCCCCGCCTTTGCATATATATAAATTTCCTCTATGACATTTCTGTCATATTTGCTCAGTGAACAAGTAATTTGCCACTCTCCTTACTTCAGGTACAAGGTAGCTAGTGAAAATCAATCTTCTTTCTGCTTCATACATCACAGCCTGTAACAGACACAAAGTGCATTCTGATTCTGAAATGAAGCTGGGGGAAAAACACAGACCTCTTCTCATAAGCTATTTCTTTGAACTAGGTGGGCAAGGAAAGAAAGAGAATAGGTATTTAGCCCAGCAAAGCACACAGGTCTTATGTAGGAATCAGAAGGGAAATCTCTGTATGCAAAGTAAAAGGGGTGGGTTTTGCTGGTTTTTTGGTTTGGTTTTTTTTTTTTTTCCTCCAAAAAGTTGTCATTTACCACTGTGGATCTTTTAATAGCAGAATAACTAGTCCTAGAGAGATTAGTCTTGCTATTGAGAAATATTCAGAAATAGTTAAAGCATTGTTGGCAGATCAATACAGTCAGGTTGTCACTGTTACTTTCAGCTGAAGTGTACTAGTGGAAGCAGACTGAAGAATTTTAGGCTTAATGTCATAAGGTGGGCTTTTGAAAGGCTACTGTGCTAAGACTTAAGACACTGAGGCAAATCAATTCCTTTTCCCAAAAGTACTTCAGCATATGATTGACATGCATGTCCATACTGCTTTTTATTTCAATGTGTGACTTAAGCACATACTTTCTCAAACAGATGTATGCACACAACATGAGTTCTTGAAAAACAATTAGTGAGTGAGCTTTTATAAGAAGAGACAGTTTCAAGACAAGAAAATCTCTCAAATATCTGAAAAATAAAAGTTACAGAATATATTAAAATATGCAATAAACCAAAACACATTTTTCTTTACATACTGCAATTAGTTTCCCAGTAGCAGGAAACTGGAGACAGATGCACAAACAGGTAATTATATTTGCCACCAGTGTTTCATAGCACTTGGATGTGAAATTTACATATATATTATTGTTTCCAAAATCTGATAAGCATGGATGCTTAAATTGCCAGAGGTATAAAATGCTTTAGCCACCTAGCTGTGTGCCACCTCACAGCTAAAAACCCTAGGAGATTATGGGGAAAACATTTTTCTTCCAAGAGGGTATGTACAGTTGTGATGACATTGCCTTGAAAACTCAGATGATACTGATGAATGGCTTTTCCTCTAAACTGCTATCAATGTTAATCTCTCCTGCTTCCAGATCGACACCAGTTCTTTGTAGACACAATTGATTGTAATTTTCACCTTCATTAATTTTCAGATGCAACATCTAACTGAAAGCAGTAAAGAAAGCAAAGAGTAAACAAGAAATGCACTGTCCTCCTAGCCAGCTTCAAACAATACAAATGTATTTAACTATGTATATACTAAATTTCTGTCTTGGTTGTTTCATCAGAAACAGCAAAAGAGTGTTCACCTGATCAACATTGATGCTGACACATTACTAAGTACACAGAAAGAAAATGTCATAAATTTTTGTAGTGTTAGATTCTGTACTTCTATGTATTTATGAAAATATAAAACTAACAGTATTAATCTAGCCAGCCTTAGACCTGCACATGCCATTCATTGTGTTTTTAAGTGCTAACATAAAACATTAAAGAATATTTAAACGTCCGAGATATTTGAATATCTTTAATCCACCCAAGGATGTCCTACATCCCTGTGAAATAAGCTTTCACGGTTAAGTGTTCAGTATTAGAAGATACTTAGGCTCCAATTCACATAATTTTCTCAGATATTATTATGCCACTTTAAACTCTTTTCCAGTTTCTGTGCTTAAGGGAGCTTTAAGTTGTAGGGGGTACCATCATTTAATCATCACGGCAGTAGTATTTGCTTATATCTTATATGTGATCCTCTTGTAGATGGTTATTTAAATTTTCTTTATTCATATCTCACTAACCAATCAAAAGTTTAACTGAAAAAAAGAAAGGATAACAGTTCAGTGGGCTTTGAACAAAATGTCTCACTGAGACCTGAATCACTAGGTATACTGTGATTTCATAAAGGCCATTGCAGTGGCAGAGATAAGCCTTCAAATCTATCAAGGCAGAGAGAGCATCAAATATTAGTGGAGAATGGCAACTGAAGTGCCTATAACTAAAAGCAGGGACGAAAATGATCTGGGCAAGCATAAGCCTATTAGTCTGACCTCTTCAGTTTGCAAGAGCTTAGAATAGGCTTTGAAGAAAAGGATAAATTAAAGATAGAGAAGTAAATAGAACAGAGGAGAAAATGTAGCAGTGTTACCAAGGGTAGATTGTGCCAGACTAACTTGACAGCTTTTTTGATAAGATAACTGATTTTCCAGACAAAGAAATGAAGTAGATATAATTTGTCTGGATTTAGATAAAGCATTTTCTACAGTGTCACTCTGGAACTTACACATTAAGTCAAAGACTCTATGGATTACTACAAGAATTGAAAGGTGGATCCAGGTGTGACTACAGCAAGTAGTACTGGAAGTGAGTATCAGGGATTAATAGCATTTCTGCTACAAGTTGGGAATTCATAATTTGAAACAACAGATGTGAAAAACAACTAGTTTTTGTCACCAAGAGCACATCAGTATCAATATGACATGAGATGGCTGTGGAAAAGGGAAATCTTATAAATTACTACATGGTATATTTCTAATAAAGACACAGAAGGAAAAGTATTAATTTAAATTCTTAAACTATCATTCAGAATAATCTATAGAGTTCTGGCCAGCCATCTTCATGAAAGAAAAACTGAACCCACGAAACATGTGGGGACAGTCTTCTATGATGGTCACAGGAATGAAGACTCTACCACAGGAGAAATTTGAAAGAGCTTGGTTTGTGGAGCAAAGCAAAGGCTGAAAGGAAACAGGGAAATCAAGGAAGGGAAATAAACACATCCATAAGAAACAGATTAGATGGCAGCTTGCCAACAGGCAAGATCAGGATGCTCAGCTCAGTGATTCAGGAATTCTCTTCCAGTCTTGTCTCTACATCAGTATCATGATTCCTTTTGTGTACATTAGTACACAAAGTCAAGTGTTAGTTTTTGCACAAATAAAACTATAAGCAAGTTTTTTCCAAGCGCATTAGTGTAGTGGGTTTTTGCAAGTCATTTCACTCTCTGCAAAAAAATAAAAATATTTTTTTAAGTCACAGTATTTCTTTCAGCAATATACCATATGAAAAAACTGTGAGACTCCTCACTAATGACCTGAACCCATGCTGGGTTCCATCCAAAAATTGGCCATGCTGATGAACATCTGATAAGGGGAATATTCTTCCTTATTTTTCAGCATCTTCAAGGTATAATTGCCATCTCTGTGTCATAAAATTTAAAATGGACCTGATGGTCACAGTACTGTACTGGTGGACCATTCAGTACTAAAATTGTTTTTTTACTACCTTTAGTGAATTAACATCATACTGTTGAGCACGGGTGCTTATTACATGATTAAGACTCTCTCACTTTTTTTAGAACCCACTCTCTTTTCTATCACTCTGGCTTTCAATTGAAAATCTTCCTATTGTCATCCTGTTTTAACATTGACATCATGCAAACATAAAACTGGTAAGCATCACAATTGTCAAGATATGAAGGAGTCTTGTTTTCCACAAAAGTCCAAATGTAAATAACAAAAACTATATACTTTCAAAAATTAACTAAGCATTTTAATATATAAACAGAAGAAACAATACCTTTTAAAGTATTTTAAAAGTGTGAATTCAATAACTGAAGATTTTCTGTTATTATTAAATCCATTTAAAGTGACCACTGTCTTAAACGTAATGTCTTTCAAGCAATATTGGAGGACTAATTCTGGGATTCTTACATGGATGCAAGAATATGGATGAAGTGCTATGGTTATATTACACAGCCTTGCCAGGCCTGAAATTTATTATGTTCATAGGAACCATTCCAATTCTACGGCACGACTTACCTGCTGAAGGTTAGATTTTCTTTTTCCAAAGAATTCTTCTGGTAAATAACACTGATAGTCCTCTTCACATGAACAGGGAAGCAAGACTCAGACTAAGTTCCCCCTTGCTTTTTTCATGACAATTATATCTGTCACTAAGCATAGTAGCACTTCTGACAAATAATACATAGGTCTAAGTCCAATCTATGTTTTCTCCTGACTCTCAAATATTTTGGGCCACACTTAAAGGTGAGGGTTCAAGTGTAAATAAAGAATGGCAGGTTACTCAAATCACAGAAAAATATGAAGCTTGCTTGTGCAATGACCAAAATAGCTCTAAGAGCTGATATAACACGCTAAGAAGACAGGAGAGTTGTTGACTGGGAGCAAACCTAATTGAAACAGGGTTGGAACACATTCCTCCACCCTTTTAATGTCAAGTCCTAGCACATGCTCATTCGTTACAGTCACCATAAGCACCACTTTCAGGGAAAAAAAGAGTGAGATCAAAGTTAGACCAGGCTTTTCTAAAATATTGATCTGGTACACGATGCAAATCTCCATTCCTGAGCTAGTGCACAGAAAAAGACTTCTTTGACTCTGAGAGATGCTAAAGAAAGGAAGCCAGGCTGCACAAACCTTCAGCTACCAGCTTGGAAGTAGAACATGAAGTCCAGCAGCTAATCAAGATACAGAGCCTTGTATCACAGAATCACAGAAT
>NW_010294705.1:0-24941 GCF_000700745.2 Antrostomus carolinensis
CTCCACACATTCCAGGAACCACCTGGATTGTCTGTGCCCTGTTGTGCTGTCTCTCCAACAGATGTCCAGGTGGTTGAAGTCCCCCATGAGGACCAGGGCTTGTGAACTTGAGGCTGCTCCTATCTGCCTATAGAGGGCCTCATCTGCTGGGTCTCCCTGGTCAGGTGGCCTGTAGCAGACCCCCACAGTAACATCCCCTTTCCCTGCTTTAATCCTGACCCATAGACTCTCAGTTAGTTCCTCATCTGTCTCCAGGTGGAGCTCCATACACTCCAGCTGGTTGTTGACATAGAGGGCTACACCCCCTCCTCGTCTCCCCTGACTGTCCTTCCTGAAGAGCCTATATCCTTCCATTCCAACACTCCAGTCATGGGAGCCTCCCACCATGTCTCTGTGATGCCAATCAGGTCGTATCCCTGAAGGTATGCACACATTTCCAATTCTTCTTGTTTATTCCCCATGCTACGTGCATTAGCATAGAGGTATTTAAGTTGGGCCTCCAGTGATCTCAAACGTCTTTTCCAACCAAACGATTCTATGATTCTATGAGCTGTGAAAACTGCAAGGAAATAATGGCCAGGCTCTCACATCTATCAAATCTCCAGTAGCATGACAATCAAAAAAATAATCTGAGTCATATTGTTTTGCAGTTGAATATTTGATTGAGAAGGGGGTTGGTTCTAGGGTCTTCTTCATATCTTTAGGAAATGAAGTTCTAATATATATCTTCAGGATTTATATAAAACTTTTAAAGCATTTCATAGCAATCATTTTTAAACATTGCCTTCCATACAACCTCAGTACATATTGAGAAGTTGCATTGACAACTAATACTTAAAATATTCAATGCACTTCTAGTTTCTCTTATGCTCTTCACTGAATATTATCAGCAAATGTTTAATAATTTATGTGAGCAGTGCCTGATAAGAATTCTGTCAACTTTGTTTATTGTCTGAGCGATTAGAAATTTGACCAGTGGAGTTCAGTATTACAAATTAATACTATCAAATTACTTTTTTTTTTTTTTTTTAATCCCCCCCTTTCTTAGCTTCCTCTGGTAATATATCAACTGCTTAGCAACTTCTGTAAATTTTTGTGAACACTGCTTATTTTATCTTAAATTTAAAGAAAATATAATCCATCTAGAGAATGAAAAATTTGGTATTAAAGATGGCTTTAACTGCTTGCTGATCATGTTAGGAAAAGAAGAATTGAGATGACTCTGAGAGATAACTACAGATGGGCAAATATTACCAGTCTGGTAAAAGAAAATAATTTGTGATACATACCTCACATTCCTTTACTTTCTTTCCAAGATACTTGACTATGAGAAGAGAGGTGTGACTTTTTGCTCTAGGAAGGAGAAACTATGCATAAAAGTAGTAGGTTTTTTTACTAGTTGCCCAATGCTTAAAAACATTAGACTACCTTTTCCACAGAATTTAGATTTTTTACTTCAGTATTTATTAAATATCCACAGTTGTCTTGTGTACTAAGAGTTTTGTAGCAGAATGTTCCTTCTTTTATAATTGTGTAAGTACTCCTGTTGGACTGATTCTCTCAAAGGCCATTTTTAACATATAATGTGAGCAACACATCAGCTAAGACTGATTGAGAATGAATTTTCTCTATATATTTTTAGTTAGCATTTTTTCCTTGATATACTGTTAGAAATTCTTCATATGTATCAGTGAAAGGATGTGGAGCTCATCACATCAAATGGGCTTTCTAGTACTTTTTTTTTATTTTACTATCCAACCATAAGGTATTTTTATATTCTTCATTAGTGTTTTCCTTGATTTTTCCTGCTAGCAACAGGAATTTGCTTTTTTGTCTTTTCCAGTTGCTTTTTCCACTTCATGCATTAAGACACTTGCAACCACATTGGCCATATTTTGTCTCCCATGCTCTATTTCTAAGAACTCTAGCCTATTGCATCCTAATTATAGTGTCTTGTAGAATTCCCTGACTGGAGCATTAGATTGGTACTAACTCACATAGAAGAGTGTCTCCCGCTGAGTCAGTAGCATTAAAAATCTTGCTGTAACACTGAAGGGTTCCTTGGAGGTCTCCAACTCTACTATTAATTCAACCTGAATCTACTTAGCTTGTTAGATCTGACAGGATTACAGTCCGTGGTTGCATAACTGCCTGAATTCATATAAGATTGTAGAAGATTTGACTTTGTTTTTAAAGGGAACAGTCTTCTAGTGGATCAGTGGTAGAATAGTCAGTCTGACACAGATCAACTGAAAATATTAATTACAAATAAATTAATTAAGAAAAATGTTTACAGCAATATTTTTAAGCTGTGGAATGATATTAAAAATATCTGTTAAAATGTATTTAATGTGTTAATATCAGTGTAATTGAAACTCCATAAGAAAAATGGTTTATTAGTTTCTTAAACAGTATATAACTAAATATATACATTTCAGATGACAAGGAATAAAGAAACCGTCTTGCAAAACAGAAAATTAATACTACATCTATAACCTCTCAAACCATATACATTATTTTAAAAATGTCTTATTATTTACTAATTTACCTAAATTGAATAGTCATTCTCAAGAATACTAAGAAGCACTACCATCTCCATCTGAGTAATCTTTATAATCTACCTCTAAATTTATACAGGCTAAAAGATATTTACCTTGTCATTTTACTAAACTGAATATTTAAAGTCCTCTTTAAGAACATGAATACTTTTAGTGATTTCTGTACACTGAATGACTATTGATAAAAGCTTGTAGAAAACCTTAAGGGTCTCTGAGAAAAAAATAAGGATCATCGAGCATAGTAATGTATGAAGCAAAGGGAAAAAATAATAGCAGCATTAGTAGTCTTGATTGTGGTAGGTCTTGCTGGAACAAGAAAGGTAACTTCTTGGCACCTTATGAACTAAGCTGTGCTAATTGTATTTGTTAATGTTTACAATGGATTAATGATTACAGTAACAGCAAGGGACCACATTTCTGGAGAAACACTTTCTCTGTTAAATCTGAAAAGCATGATAGAAAGAGTTTATCAGCATTTTGCAGAATTAATCCCCTGAACTCAAACTTTCTGAGTATTTTCAGATTTATGATCAATGTCCTCAAGTATATGACAAAAGCATGATAGAAAGAGAATTTACCAGTATTTTGCAGAATTAATTTCCTGAACTCAACCTTCCTGGGTATTTTCAGATTTATGATGAATATCCTCAAGTATATGACAAGCTACATTTGGAGCTCCAGTTATCATTTGGAGTATAACACATGAGTTCATGTACCTTACAAAACCTTGAAATCCAACCATTCTTCTCATCTGTAGTTGTAAAGTCATAATACTTACCTCTTATAACAGCACTTTTTATCAGAAAATCGCAATATTTTGTTGTATAACAGAGGAAACCAGTATTAGTTCTTTAAATAATTGTTGTACAAAACATTCCTAAATTTACGGGCAAATGAAAGCTGCTTTTATATCCACTTTTTCTCCCACAGTAGGGATAACAGTCACTGCTTTGCAACTTTGACACACTGGTTATAGGTTCTGTACAGTCTTTTTATATTGGTTTTTCGGTTTATGACTTTGAATATCCATGAAGGAACTGCAAGTAATGCCATTCAATTGATGAAGAGACTTTTTTACTACCTGCTCTGACTGCAGCTGCTTTCTAACAATGGCATACCATAAACCTTAATTTATCTGATATTATAGTGGTCTCATACTCCTTGATTTCATTGTAATGAATAAAGGTACTATAACTCCTGTGTCTTCAAGCCATTGTTTCTGGTGTGAACAAGAATATGTGATTATCCAACTCCTTCATTTCTATTTTCTGCTTAGTTAGTGTGTTAAAGATTTAAACATCAAAAGTTCTTTAAAAAAGTGTGTAACAAAACAAACATAAATTGAGTTTTCTTCTATGTAAAGCTACACTATATTATTTTTTTTTAATTTGCTTATCTTCTGAGTTTTTTTGTTCTAATAGCAAATTTTACTTACCTAAAGAGAAAAAATAGTTGCTATGCATGTCTAAAAAAATATACTGCTTAAAAGGTTTTACTCTATGTTTGATCAATTTTTATATTACATATATTTTTCTGTAGGTATAATTTTTTTAAAGTTTTTTGATGGTTTGCCTTTCTTCCTACTTTTGCATTTTAAATGTGTGGTGGTGTCACAGGATAAACAAAGCTGTACCGTTAAAGGAAGATAAGAGTAATGTGGTTTCTGAAATCTTGTACATATGTGTATGTCCTGTTACTTTTCAGAAAGATTGTTATTGCTTTTATAATATTCTAGCAGGTTGCCTGAAATAAAAATGAGTAAAAAGTCTTTTCCTGAATGTGGTTCAGTTGTATCACTCTTTTGTTGGAGGGAGAACCGAGGAAAAAGATGTTTTAGAAGAAGGTGTAAAACTAAAGTTTTGTCAAAATGTGCACAATAGAATATTTTTCAAGAACCTCACTGAGTTTGGAAGTTTCATGCTTGTATAGAAATTTAATATAAAATTATGAGGAATACACAGACTGTGCAAAGAAAAGGATTAGGTGTCTGTTACATAAAAATGTGTACATTAAAACCAGCTTCCATTTATCCATATCAATTATAAATTTCCACTACTAACAAAATGACCAGCCCACACATACTCTCCTCAATAGTCCTCAGCAAGGAACTCAGATCTCTTTTGTGGTGTCATGCCAACAACCTCTTTCTCTACCATAAATCTATGGAGTTTGTATCCCCTAGTCAGGGAGAATAATTTCTCCCTGGTGTTATATGTCTGAGTAATTTTTTGAAGTGTAAATGTTAGAATCAAATGTGCTAGAGAATAATCAAATTTTTTTCTTTACACTAAGCTAAAGTGTAGCAGCAGAGGATGGAAGTAAGACTTGTTTTTCTAAGCCTGAACATTCAAAGTGAAATTTTCATGCTATCTTTAATCTGACATCCATTTCTGAGGGTGGATTTAAGGTCATTTACATGTCATTAACTGCTTGTGGATGGTGCTAAGGATTTACATTTCTACATTCCTGCCTATAGCAGCAAATAGCTGCAGGCTATTTAGAACCACGCAGCAAATATTTGATGGGCTCACCACTTGAAAAATCTAGCCCTTTAAGCAAATGCAAATAAAACAGAAAAAAAAAAACCCAACCCTAAAATGTTAGAAAAAAATAAACTAAAATATTAGAAACTCATAACGCAACATGCATTAGCATAATATATTTTCAGAATCTGGCAGAATAGGAATCAGTAGCCTCACAGGTCTTCTCTTCTATATATCCACATGAGACCTTAATAGGTCCTAATAGCTCCAGTCTGACCTATTAGCTTCAAAGCAGGGACAAAAATCATTATTAACATGTTTTTTGTTTCAAACTTTAAATTTAAACCATTATCCTGGTTTCACTAGGGTAGTGTCATTTTCTTCTTAGTGGCTAGAATACCTGTATTTTTATTTCAGTATGGGATTTGTTATGAGAAGAATGTTAATAAGGTACTAATATTATTAGCTGCTGTTGGTCCAAGGTAGTCGTGTTTTTTGTCTGTTTGTAAGTGCAAAGGACTGAGAGGGGGAAGCGGTGTAACTAGCAAAACCCCAAATTGGCATTGGATATGCCAATGAGATATTCCATATCATATCACGTCATGTTTAGTATATTACTCAGGGTTGATTGGAAAGCAGAGAGGTTCTTTTGGGGATTACTCAAGCTCTCTGTTCAGTGATTGTGGTTTTGGTTTCAGGACTGTTTCTGGTCCGGGATCATTGGCTAACAACAGGCTGGGATTTGGTTGGTGAGTAGTGAAAAATTGCACTGTACATCATTCATTTGCATATTCTGTTATTACTGTTGTTATTATTATTCTTTTATTTAAATTAGTAAATTGTTTTTATCTAAACCAATTAGGTTTTTTTTTTTATTTTTACCCTTCTATTTCTCTCTCCTATTCCTGAGGCGGGGGGAGGGGGAAAGGGGCAGGGAGAGTGTTTAGCGATGGTGTTTGGCTGCAGGCCAAAGGATTGAAAACCACCACAACCATTAATACTACATATCACATAGGGAAGGTTGCTAGTAACTGTCTGTTTGGTACCAGCTCATAGAGGAAGCCATAGCCTGAAATGAGACTTCCACATAAGAAGGCATGGCAGCATTAGAGGTTCCAGAAGGGGATTAAAACCATGCGGCAAGTAGTGTAGGAAGCTGCTCATTTGCTCAACAACTGTAGGAAGCCGCTCATTTGCTCAGCAACTGTAGGAAGCTGCTCGTTTTGCTCAACAAGTAGTGCCGACTTAAGCGCCTATGCTAGCTGTAGTTTTGGAAAGTAACTCAAATTACCAAGATGCAACTACTTAAGACTCACAATCTTGAAGAACTCTTTCTAGTTAAGCTTTGTTACCAAAAGCTGGTAAACTTAGTTGCAAATTTTAAAATATTTTTCTCCTAAAAGGATTTTTTTTTCTCTTTTATAGAATTGCACAATGGTTGTAGAACTCCATACTAACTGAGAGACAGGAAAAACTTAAGAGAGAAATTTATTATCAACTTATAAATTTCCAAAGATCTTTTGCTCATTAAGAAATGTTCTTTGGAAAACCCCATTCCTCTGGGCTTCAGTGTACCACTTTCTAACCTTGGAAACAGCACACTCCCAGTAGGGGAATTTTAGTTAAAAGATATATGCTAGAAAAATCAGTAGATATATTTTTTTCTTAGATCACTTTCTTTCAGTATTAAGTTTTACTGAGCAATTAGGCCATTGTCTCTTACAAGAAAGAGTTAATTTAGTATTAACAGATAATTTTTTAGAAAAAATGTTTTCTGTGAACATGAGTCAGTGTCAATGATTAGTAAAAGCTGGATTTTAGTAGTATATTTTGAACGTGCATACTGGATTTCATTGCAAATTATTTCCCTTTTTTTTCACAATATGCTGCTGTAGGATTTTTACGTTATAGCTAGATACTTCCTCCAGCTTTATTTTTTTCTCTTCTTTATAGAAGATTTGTTCTTAAGCCTTGAGAATGTTAACAACCAGATTCATCTCTTTATTCACATTTCCCACTGTTAGAGTTCAACACTAACAAGATTCTTTTAGATATCCCACATGATGAGGCTTTAATGATTTAATATCAAATATACTTATATGAAGATATTTGACTTTGCTTGGGGTTCTGATTTAGCAGAGTAATACTATGATTCATTGAAATAACAGTGCAAGCACCATATAGGAATTGCAAAATATAGTTGGATCACAATACAGACATGATTCCCATTAGTGGTTAGTTATATGTTAGTTGTCATGATTCTGGGTGGCCCCAGTCACTGGGAGGGAGTACATGGGCTGAAGCCAGCTCAAATCTGTTGTCCTCTTCCAAGTTAATTATGTTGATTGTTCAGGTTTTATACTCTATATTGGGTTGAGCCATGTATTAACTTACCCCATGCTGGTCTGGCTCACTCAGGAAGACTTTCACAATTTTTTTATTAAGTTGGGGAAGGTCATTAACACAGACAACTGATGCATACAACTCATACAGCTCTTTATCTAAAATAGAGATCACCCTTTGGTCCTCTGATCTGTTTTAACAATATTATTAATAAGGCCTTTCTGTATTATCCAGAGAAGTTAGACTATTAATTTGTTAAAACTCTAAGTGGACTAACAATAATTTTCTAGCTCTGTATTTATGGGTTTTCCCCTTTTTGGCCATAACAAGATTTTGGGTGTTAACAGATTCCTGCAGAATGATACAATTTATCAGTTATGCTTTTCTTGTTGGAAGAAATGGAATTTATGTTCTGAAATCAGCTTTTAACAAGTTACCATAACAAGGTAGTGCAGTCAGCAAGAATCCTGAACTTCTAACCTATCCCTTTGGTTTTTTTCCATCAACTTAACTGTATCTAATAATTCAATCTGTCAGAAACTGCAGAACAGCATATGTATGTCCTGTGTGACTAGTAAGTTAAGTTGTCATCTTTCTCTGTAATCACTTATTAATTAGTTGTAGAAACAAGCAGATGAAAATAAATGCACTCAGGTTATCTGCAACCAAAAGCAGATGGTAATTTATCTCTGCTTCCCTTATTTTTGAACCCATTTTGTAGAAAAGTGTAGAGATTCAGTGAAAACTTTCGTACTCTGTGTAACTATTCCACATTCAGTGAAGGCTTTACTAGCCTCTGAAGCAAGACAATGTCAGGATTTTTTGATGGGTGTCAGGCATGACAGCTTTGACAATTAGTGGCTGCTGTCCTGGGCTTGATGATCCATCTATACACTGACAAACTTAAGCTTGTGGAACTTCAAATTAATGTAGGGAAGGACAGAAACAAAAGGCAACTTCTAATTATTCTTAACATAAACATACAGAAATGTTTGGGATCCTAAAAAAAGCACCAAGGAATTTTCAGGTACTTTTGAAAGGTACGTAAATAAAGAATGTAACTGTTTTTACTGTGGAAGTAATATGGGTAATGAAACAAAAAAATCTAAACCACATTCACTGTATGAATCTGATCCAAGTCAACTAAGTTAACAGAACTAAGGATTTTACTGCTGATTTAAATATGTTTTGGAACACATTTGGTGCATATTTCAAAGGGTCAAATTATGATCTTATTTAAGAAGAAGCTCCACAGAAATATTCACACTGTTTTCATTTAACTCAAATATAATTTGCCCAGCTGTGTGCAGGAGTAAAAATTTTCTATTCAGAAGCTGCTTAAGAAGACTAACTACTGAGAATACAAGGGTCATCTTCTAAGCAATGTATAACTTCAAAGCACAGCAGCTGTGTAATAGGAATAATATTAGTTATTTGTATCCTTTTATTATTTGGAAAAATCAAATGGTGTGAGTGCATGTAGTCTTAAACAAAGAGCATTGCTTTCTATGGCTTAAATAATGGGAAAATAGTCAGTATAAGAGAAAAAGTAACTGATATTCAGAAACAAGAATCTTGTCAGTGCTAATGGGTTGTTATGACATTTACTTAGTGCAGAAGTAAGGCAAAGAGTATTTGCTTTTTCTCTGTAGCCCAGATACCAAGTAGGACATGAAGTGAGAACAACTGTGATGCTGATAGTGAAATGCAGTCCTGATTTTTTATACTCTCTTCACGCTGAATAGTTGGCTCTGTCTCAATAAGACGACTTGTATGCCTTTAAGTCACTGTAAGCAAAACTAAGTGAATCACACCTTACACTGAACTGGATATTAATATGCTATTAATGACTGCTCCAATAAAATTATCATCCTTCTCACACCATCATGTGTTCACTTCCACATCGACAGTAACACAGAATTTCACAAGTGATGACATCAGCAAAATGACATTTTTCTGATTTGGAGGTTTTGAAGAATTTTCCTGAACTATGTCGTATTCTTACTAGTTGAGTGCTTCACTGGGAATGTCTCAGACCCTGAATTCACCTATCTGGTTGTCCTGGGCTTTAGCTGAAACAGAGCTGGGTTTCTTTTTCAGTAGTTAGAATAGTGCTGTGTTTTGCTTTTCAGCCTGGGACTTGTTATGAGAGAGACACTGATAACATACCAGTGTTTTCATTTTTGTCACTGGAAGTGAAGGACTTTGTGTTCTGCTAGTCTACAAGCACAAGATTTAAGGGGGTGAGGAACATTTAGATTAATAAGCTAAATTGGCATTTGAATATGCCAATGGAATATTCCATGTCATATCACATCATGTCCAGTATATTAGTGAGGGTCTCTTCCTCTTTTAGCTCTCTCTGGCTTTCACTCAGGCTCTCACTCTTCCAGGATTGCAGTTTTGGTTCAGGATTGTCACTCCTCTGGGATTGTTATCTGGCAACAGGTCATGTTTAGTTGGCGGGTGGTGAGCAGTTGCACTGTGTGTCAGTTGTTTGTATATTTTGTTACTGTTATCATTATCACTACAGTTTTAATATTAGTATTATTTTAAGTTTCCTTTTATTTCTATTATTAAACGGTTCTTATCTCATCCTAGAAGCCTTCTTATCCTTGTCCCCCAATCCTGTCCCCTATCCCCTGGGGGTGGGTGGAAGTGGGTGAATGGCTGTGTTGACTGCTAGTCAAGGGCTAGCCCAGTGAAACTATCATACCGGTTTTCACCCAGCAGCATAGGGTTGGCAGGAATATGAGTATCCAGATCAATTCCCTGAGGATTGACAAGAATTGATATGAAAAAGGAAATAATCAAGAAACCATTCAGTATTAGAAGGAATGGAAAATATGTTTATGAATCAGAAGAATGAGAGAGTACCATAAGGAGAGAGAAGGGCTTGTGTGTATTTGGACCCAAACCATCTCTCAGTGGTTGAGTTACAGATACAGTTCTGCTGGTACCTGCCCTATCAGCTTTTGCTGTCATGAGGATGTTCATTTTCATTAGCTAAAGTGTGTACCAGAATGTGGAGAACAAAGGAGCAAAACCGACACTGTGGCCTTCATTTGTGCATGACCCTTGTCCATCTCCTCTGAGTCTTCTTCCATTTTAGGGGTTTATTGGTCAGTCACAGAAATATAATACGAAAAGCCTCATGAAGAGAATGAATGCACTGTCTCACACAGTAACAGATGTAGTCAATGGGATCTAGAATCTCTCAGATCCTTAAGACCTAACACAATAATCAACATGAATATAAAATAGAATAAATTGCAAAATATTTCTTTTAGATTTTCTAATCTAAATTGTGAATATTATTAATCTTTAACATGGTTTTAGGGAATTAATCAGCCTAGAAATTTCAGCTGGAAGTAGCTCAACCTTCTTCAAGTAGGCAGAGTAGAAATATATCAAAGGGAGCAGTCTGAGTTCTGCTATGCCAAAAAGACACAGGTTTTCTCTTCTAAAGTTTCACATTACAGGTACATGATGGTTATGTAGCACTTCTCATAGCCTAGTTTTTCTACTCATTAGATTATTTTTTTTTTTTCTTTTTACTGCATTGTATCAAGCAAACATGCCAGGAGACCATTCTAAACATGAGGCTGTAGCTTCGTATACAGTGAGCAAGATGCTTACCTTTTGCTGTGTTGAAAAGAATGCAATATTCATAGAGGACACTGAAAAATCCAATAGTTAGTATGGCTCTCATGTCGACTGCTTAATTAAGGTATTCACTTGGGACTGGAAAGGTCTAGGTTGCTCCATGAGCTGCTTATACATGTTATCCAATGTCTGCCTCATGTAAAATATATAGTCTTTGGAACACAGAACAGAATCTTGGTCTCTTTTTCTCAAGTGAGATTTTGAACCAGTAGGCTACTGAGTTATCGTTATACTTGCTCTCATTCTGATCCTATAAATTTTTAATTCTCTTCTACACAGTGAAAAAACTTCAAAAAGAAGAGAGAAGGGTATTCTTAACCTCAATACAGCCTACAACCCAGGTATCAAGTTGAGAAGCTTGGGTGTGAGATTGAACCTTCTCCTTACTGGTTATTTTATCACAGTCAGTATGTGTAAGTAAGAACATATTTTAAATAAGTATATGTGATTTTTATTTTTTTTTCTTGCAGAGGTGCTCCAGAAAGGGAACAGCTGATGCATTTTGTGAGCAGTCTGTTCCTGTAGATGTATGTATATTTGCAGAAAGTCTAGCAACTATGGAAACCCAATTGGAGAAATAACTATTTTTTCCAGTCTCATTGTACTTAGCTATTAGGTGTTTTGCGAGTTCTTAAACTTTATCAAGACCAGAATATGTATATATGCACAAAAACAGAATATGAAATTACTGGGAAACATCATTGTCAAAACCTGAGGTGTATATCGAGTTTAACATTATGACTGGGTAGCATTTTGCATGACTAACAGGCTGAATTATATCTACAGTTTACTTGACTCCCTTATGCCTTGTACATCCCAGGTGAAAGTCTTTACCTCCTGAGTGATTAGCTTAGAGTTTATCTTTCTCTGCTTTTTTAAGAAAGAAATTGGCTTAGCTATTTTTTCAATCAATAGAGATTTTGGTTTTTGTATATATGTACTGCTAATCAGTGGGAGATGCCCATTAACCTGAGCAGCTAAAATTTTACAGGACATCACTTTCAGAACGAAGTGCCAAACACAGAATTTTATTCATGCAATTTTGTGAAATTTCTTCTAATTGTTGTGGACACATATATGTATGTGTCCATATAAATTAGATGTACGACTGTATCCACTGTCATAGGGAAATGTACAATTAAAAATATAAAAATGTATCTTTAAACTAATCAGGGTATTTTACATTCATACAGGGAAATAAAAGATTTTTTAGTTAAATAGTTGAAAACAAATACTAAAGTTTTAAAGTCATGAAGTTTCATGGACTTACATGGGCACATAGATCTCTTAATATTATAATTACAATTGTATTCTCCATATTATGAAGTCTAATTAAGTTAAAACTACATTTAAGAATTTTCTTTCCTCATGAACTCTTCCTGTATTTGTCTTATGACAATTTTAAAAATTATTATTATTTTGTCTCCCTAACTGGACATTTGTTTAATTACATGGGCAAAGAAGAAAATTTAGACAGAATCCACTGAAGAGAAAGAGGATAAGTGTGTCTGCTTTAGGACTCCTTCACTGCTTACTACCCAGTTTACATGATGACACTTCTTCTTGTCATTCATTAGGTCCCAGAGCAGATGGAATTGAATGTCTCAGGCTGAGGACTCTGTCCTGCATTACTGATTACAACAGTGCAGTGGACCCAGTAGGACATTCAGCAAGTGGATCAGCTTTTACATAATATCAATGTGCTACAAAACTTGGTATTCAAAGTAGAGCAGTTTAAAAACATAAGACCATTTCTTATAGGACAATCTAAAACCCAAGAATTGGTCAGTGGACCTCTTATACACTACCTATAAAATCACGTAATAATTCAGGTTGGAAGGGACCTCAGTATGTGACTAATCCAACCTCCTGCTCAAAGCGAGGTCCACTACAGGTTCCCGTCAGGTTACTCAGAAGCTTTGTCCAGATGAGTTTTGAAAACTTTCAAAGATGGATGTGGCACCGTTCTGGGAAACCTGCTTTGCTCCTAGAAATAATGTTTTTTACTTACAGCCAGTCTGACACTGGATCAAAACGTACAATCTCTGGCCATTTCAACAAGAGTCAAACAAATAAATGCACAAAAGATAAGCTTACCTGAAAGTAAGACTATAGGATAGGATCATAGAATAATTCAGGTTGGGAGGGACCCCAGGAAGTCTCTAGTCTAGACTCCTGATCAAAATGGAGTCAGCTATGAGATTAGACCAAGTTGCTCAATTTTGTCTAGTTGGGCCATTTTCTAAATTTGTAGGCGTTTGCTTTCAGTAAATATCAGAAAATCCTAAAGAAAACCCACAACACTTTATGAACTATCCCTTCTGAATTTTATCCTGAGAATTCATCCCTATGATACTGTACTCTTTATGTTAAGAAGCTGACCATTATTAAGTTGAAAAGGCAGAACATGTTATCCAGTTAACCATCATCTTTGGACTAGATGACCTTTAAAGGTCCCTTCCAGCCCAAACCATACTATTATTCTATGATCTTTCATCTGCTCATTTGAGCATCTGCTTGCAGCTAATGTCCCTAATGTCATTTATTTACTTATTTTCATTTGTTCTTCTATCCTTCTATTTGTTAAATGAAAGTACCAAGTACTAGGTATAAAAATAATGGTGCTATAGTAGAGAATGACCTTATGGAAGTGTATAGATTTACAGGAGCAGTAGCAATGTTCTTGGCACTTCTTGGTGCTTGTTGTTTCATGTGATTACTGAAGATATCAGACTGCACTAGTTGAGAAGGTCTTCTGATGGAAAATTTGAATAATTCCTTGATGCCTGTTTTAACACATCTGGGGTAAGGGTATATCTCTAGTTCAACTTCTCTTCCACAGAAAGGAACAAGCAACAGTTCTGTAACCCACTCTGTCCTTGAGATTTTAAAGACTGCAAGTTCCAAGGTCTTTTTTCAAATATTTATGTCCCGTATGGAAGCACAGAATACTGCTGCCATGCCAACCAGCCAGGTAACATCTATTTTCAATAGACAGAATGTGTATCTCCCCTGCTGATTTTGCCCTGAGCCTTTTTCATTCTTTTGACTTTCTACCTGTGTAAGTTGATAATTGGAAAACAAGACAGCAATTACTAATATTTTTAACAATAAAAAAGTCTTATTAAAATAAAATACTGTCTTTTTATTTTCTATTTTAATGTTTATGATTTCAGATATTCTACTATTTTGTAATTATTCCTGTGAGGTGCAGTGTACGAGCTGTTTACATGAAATGAATGGAAGCATGAAAAGTACATGCTCCATTACACTCATAGTGTATTGCTTCTTAATTTACATCTTGCTTTGGGCAATGCAGAGGATTATTCTGGCAATTTCTGTATGGCTGTTTCAAATTCTGTAGATTTATCTCCCAAGGCTGCATTTACTTCTGATTTGAAAAGTATTTGGCAGGCAGAAATTTCACCATGCATTTGTCGGATAAATTTCCTACTTATTTTGCTTATGGCAACATAGACGTTTAAGGGAGGAGAGAAGCATAATGACCATGACTTAATCTAATGGGACAGGAAAATGTAGGGCTTGAAGACAATGAATATAATTACATTTTTATGAGCAATCATATGAATATATTATTAAAATACTTCTCTTAAGCAGCATACTCAAAATGAGAATAAGAGTTAGTAAAATTAGCCTGACTAGGTCTTCTGTATATTTCCCAGAATATTCCCTCTGCCTAATTGTGATAGTTTAACTTAGCTTGCAGCCAAACAAGACACCGTCACTTGCAGCTCCCCTACCACACCCTTCCCCCCACCCCTCCCCACCCAGGGAATTGGGGAGAGAATTGAAGGGGTAAGGGTGAGAGGACTTGTAGGTTGAGATAAGAATAATTCAATAATTAGAGTAAAAATAAAATTAAAATAATAATAATAAGAGTAATAATGATAACAACTATATATGAGTGATGCAGAGTACAATTGCTCACCACCCGCCGATAACGATCCCGGAGGAGCGAAAAGGAACCCCGAAACCAAAATTGCAATCCTGGAAAAGTGAGCCCGAGCGATTTCTGAGAGAATCCCTGCCCCCCCTCCCCCCTTTCCTGTCAGCCCCAGTTAATATACTGGTGAGCCAGGCAGGAAAACCTAAAACTAAACCCAGTACCACTGGAAATCATTAATTAAATGAACCTTAATCATATTAGCCAAATACTTTCTTATACAAAATATGTTTTCTCAGCATGACTCACTGGTAAGTGTGAAAAGCAGTTTTGACAGGAAATAGTTGTCTGACACAGAAAATTGGGGTATTCTTAAGATTCACTTTCTCCATTTTAACCAGAATATGTAGTATAACTCTAGCATTTGTATAAACAATTTTTGACAGGAAGAGTTCTGCTAAGGTGCTGAATACTCTTTCCTCAGCCCATTGATGGATATGGTTGGAGTGGAAAGGCCCACCATTCCATGCCAAGTATAACAATGCAATAGCTCCTTGTGCTAGTTTTGGGTGGCATAGAGTTAAATATCTTGATAGTAGTTTGTATGGGGCTATGTTTTGAATTTGTGATGACAATAGTGTTAACACGCTGATGTGTTAGTAATTGCCAAGCAGTTCTTGAATAGCACCAAGGCCTTTTCTGCTTCTCATGCTGCCCTGCCAGCAAATAGGCTGGGGTGCACAAGAATTTGGGAGGGGACATAGCTGTGCCAGCTCACCCCAACTGACCAAAAGGATATACCATGCCATATGATGTCATGCTCAGCAATAAAATTTGCAGGGAAGAAGGAGGAAGGGGGTCATTTGGAGTTATAGCACCTGTCTTCCCAAATCACAGTTACGAGTGATGAAGCCCTTCTCTCCTGGAGATGTCTAAATGTCTACCTGCTGATGGGAAGTAGTGAAGTAATTCCTTATTTTGCATGGATTTTGCTTTACCTATTAAATGGTCTTTATTTCAACTCATGAGTTTTCTCACTTTTACTCACTTGTACTCTTTGAATTCTCTTCCCTATCCCACAAGGGAGAAGTGAGCAAGCAGCTATGTGAGGCTTATTAGCTGCTGTCTGGGGTTAAATCATGGCACTCCTCTGTGAATAAGAAAAAGGAAAGAAGAAAGTAAATGTTAGAAAACCATGATTATATTATGAAGACCAGCCTCTCAATCTGACTATGATTTTAACAGAGTTCACTCTCAGAATAGTTTACATAAACAAACACAACAACCACACTTACCTTCAAGTTAAAATGTTGTGTTTTGGTACTGATCTATTTGAGCTGACTTAAGATCTCCAAATAAAATTACTAAGTTAGGAGCTCAGCTAAACCTGACTTAGTTTCTGGAAAAGCCTGTAATGGTCCATCAGCCACAGAGTAAGACAATGACAAGTGTCTAAATTTCACAGCTAACATATAATGTCAGATGGCAGCAAATTGGCCTTTTTTTTAAATCCCACAGCATTAATGAAGGTGAAATAGATGTAGCCATTAAAATCTTATCAAATATTTTTAAAATACTTTTTTTTTTGTTTAAAAAGGAAAATGTTTGTTAGCATGGATTCACAGTATTTCTACATATGCAACTCAGAATGTTTAAACTGTTTCACATTTCAAAAACCCAAGTATAATATTTATCTGTTTTGCCTTCATGTTTCCCAAGTGTCTATCCCTATGAGAAGCAAAGGAGAATTATGATAGTACAAACAAAAGGCTTAGAAAAAGAATAACATGGGATTCAGAATACAGAAATCTAGGCTTAAAATTAAATGAACTATCTGTGCTGGAACTTTTAAAACTAATTTAGACAAACTCTAAAATATTTAGCAGCAAATAATAATTTGAAGTTGGATTCACAGGTCATTTGAACCATATATTTTTTCAATTTTCTCACTCTGTGTCTCCTCTGACATCTTAGCTGCTACATGCAGGTATGTGCATATTCTCTCCCTACCTGAGGAAGCAATTTGCTCAGCATATTGCATCATGCTGCAAGGGTGAAACTGCCCAATATGTGTCTCTTAAGCTACATGAAGCTCATAAAAAGCTTGGTGTACTCCCACAGTGGGAAAAGCTCTCGATCCCTGTGACCACCTGGTTCTACAGGGGTTGTTCAGCCTGGAGAAGAGAAGGCTCCAGGGGGATCTTACAGCAGCCTTCCAGTACCTGAAAGGTGCCTATAAGAAAGCTGTAAGAAGAACTGTTCACAGGGGCATGTAGCAATACGATGAGGGGTAATGGTTTTAAACTAGAAAAGGGTATTTATGTTGCATATTAGTAAAAAGTTCTTCAATATGAGGGTGGTAGATCATTGGAACAGGTTGCCCAGAGAGGCCCCATCCTTGGAGATATTCAAGGTCAGCCTTGATGGGGCTCTGAGCAACCTGCTCTAGTAAAGATGTCCCTGCTTACTGCAGGGGGGTTGAACTAGATGACCTTTGAAGGTCACTTCCAACCCAATACATTCTATGATTCTACAGTTGACCTCTTGACTGTACTTGACTGGGGACAGGAGAGATCGGCAAGGCCAGCATCCACAGGAGTTTCTGAATTGGGGTGCCTGCCTGATGTACTTCTTAAAGAAATCAAGGGTTGGAAAGAAACTTTCATACTTCTTTGAAAGCAAAAATATTTTGAGAGTTTGTCCACACTTAAACTGTACAAAGCATGGGGAATATATTTAGTGGCCTTCAAGGTTTTAGGATCTGGTTTGGAGTCTCAGGAGAGCTGGTCACTGTTGTGCTAGATAAAACATCTACTGACATTTCTTAATAGCTCATATTAATAACACCATGAATATTATAAAATTTATGTAATTAACATTCTTATAGCAAATATTAACAACTGGAAAGTAACCACCTCAGATCCATCCTATTGTCAAATTGTTGATCTTAATTCAGAAATAAATGATCTGGCAAAGATATAAATTAAAGGAACGTTACCAGAATTGTGATATGACAAACAAAGAGAGATTTAAGCACTTAAGAATATTTAACCTAAATAAAAGAGAAAAAGGATATATTTTTTTTAAATACTTGCCTTATAAACCCATCAGATATGAATACTATCCCAAATTTAAATAAAAAATGTTATTTTTATGAACATATCTAGATAGAATGTATAATGTAATATGTATGCATCTGGATTCTCTACCATATAGAGGTAGTCATGAACAGATTTTATCAGGACTCTAGGAAAGTTTATGTTTATGTGAATATGAAGATATTTTGCAGCTAGAGCTGTGAAAATAATTAAAATCAAGCACATTTTAAATAACTATTTGCCAGTAATATGATTTTAATAATTCTGGAATGTTTTATGAATTTTTTTCAAATGTATTAACTACTTCCACCATAACTCACAACACTATCAAAGGAAACATAACGGGTGGTCTTTTTACATGGTAGGTTAATGACCAGAGTTCTTATAGTCATTTAGAGAAGTTTTCAAAGCTCCTCACAGATAATTTAATATCAAACCATAGTAAAACTGACTTAGGTACTCTGTCCTCATAATTTCTTTCAGTCATTCAGACTGTCTTACTCTTTCATATCTAGCAGAATAACTATACAGACTAGAACTGTTATAGTGAAAATCTAAAATAATAGTTTCTAAAGAACTCAGCAGTTACATTATTACAGGTAAAGACTGATTCAAATGCATACACCAAATCAGAATATGAGAAGCAAGGAGGCTGAGTTTCCAACCTTATAGATGAATGCTTCAGCTACCATGCATTCTGATCTAAATTGTTCCAGCACTAGCTCTAAGGCTATATATAAAAGAGAGTGAGTCCATTTTTAAAGGTAAAAACCAGAGAGCTAAATGCATGATCCTTCAAAATGAATGGTGTCTGCATTAGCGTACCTTCATGTTCTACAACGCTGAGATAACTGAGATAGCTTGGACATGACAGCAGTAAAGCCACATAAGTTATGTCTACTTGCATGTGTAGATATAACCTGATTATTCAAATTAACAAAGAGGTCAAATTTTACAACAAAACAAAATAAATATGAAGATATTAGGAACTGTCTTGTGCTATACATAGCTGGACACTCGAATCTGTACAGCACAAGTGGAAAGATACATATTTAGATTTATATATATATATAAATATTAAACTTATATTACTTAAACAAGCTTTTTTTACACTGTTTTGGTATATCTTTGGTAATTCTATGCATTTGACCAAATTAACTTGAAAGACAGGTTTATTCGATTATTTGACTTCTTGATAAGATAAAATAAAACAATGAGATGTCATTTTAAACAGCAGTGTTCTGCTTTTTCCTAGAAAACATAAGTTGGAGATAAGCTTATTGTTTGATTTAACTACTTTTGGATTATTCAAGTACTTAAAGAGTATTTTTAATTTAAACTTTAATATATCAGCGATTATTTTTCTTTGGATTTTCACTTTTGTCAGAAAGGCAGAGAAACTGCATGTTAATCTTGTATTTTGGCTTAGAAACTGTCTGATTGGCTAAGTGTTAACTCCAAGGCATAAAAATAACACTCAAAATTGCTCCTCAGTTATAATTTAATTCTGAAAGGGCTATTTTGTGTTTGAATGTATTTCTAATGCTACTGTAATATTTATAGCATAATATAAAAATTCAGAAAAAAACTTATCATTTAAGCAGTAGTGGTGTTTTTACAGTAAAAACAAACAGACAAAGAAGTTTCTGAAATACAGTCTTGAAATTGTGCTTTTAGTGATTGACACACCTAACCTGATCTCATGCCAGTTTTAACTGAAATTATACCAATGGCACACTTGGCTGATTCAATTTTGAAAGAGGAGGACAGGCATCCATTTAATTTTCAGAACTTCATTGTGAGTATACAGCAGTAGTGAACATCGAAAATGTGTCTTATTGAAGGAGTATAATATACCTAGCCCTCCTTGAGGACCACACAACAGAAGCAGACAAACAGAAACCTGTGCCTTTAGCAGTAGTAAAATTCACAGAATCACAGATTCATAGAATGGTTTGGGTTGGAAATGACCTTCAAAATCACTTAGTCCAATGTCCCTGCAGTGAGCAGGGACATCTTTCCCTAGACAAGGTTGCTCAAAGCCACACCGAACCTGACCTTGAAGACTTCTAATGACAAGGCACACACAACTTATCTGGGAAAGCTGTTCCAGTATCTTACTATCCTCATCATACAAAATTTCTTCCTTATATCCAGTATAAATCTACCCTCTTTCAGTTTTAAAATGTTGTCATTTGTCCTGTCACTCCAGGCCTTGGTAAAAAGTCTCTCTCCATCTTTCTTATAGGCCCCCTTTAAGTATTGAAAGGCCCCAATAAGGTCTCCTGGATCCTTCTCTACTCCAGGCTGAACAACCCCAACTCTCTCAACTTTCCTTCATAGGAGAGTTGTTCCAGCCCTGTGATAATTTTTGTGGCTTTCCTCTGGACCCACTCTGACAAATCTGTTTTTATTTTACTTCAGGCCACAAAACTGGATATGGTGCTCCAGGTGGGGTCTCACAAGAGCAGAGTAGAGGGGGAAAATCACCTCCCTTGACCTGCTGCCCACATTTCTTTTTTATGCAGTCAAGGATATAATTGACTTTCTGGGCTGCAAGGGCACATTGCTGACTCATGTCCAATTTTTCATTCACTAGTATCTCCAAGTCGTTCTCCACAGACAAATAATTTGAAGAATTTGGAGCCTAATTGTAGCTTCCAGTGCTCAAAGAGCAACACAAAATTTCTCATCAAAGTTTATGTGTATTCTTAACTTCTTTACTGACAGTAGATTTGTGCAGTAGCTTCAGTAAAAAAGTATTTTCTAGCCTTTCCAGCTGGCTAGAAGATTCCAGCATATGATGAGCTGGCCTTGATTAGTCACATCTTCATCAATCTCTTGGCTAGGTTACAGAAGTGTGATATACCTGGGCAAGAAGCCTGGAGTGTTTAGGAAACTGCAACTAAATACAGAAGTACAGACCACCAAGAATATATCAAAACTGTTTTGTACTTTCTGTACCAGTTACCATAAAATTATGTTCATGACACATTGTGGCTTGATTCCAAGATACTTAAAAGACCTCCAGAAATTTCAAGTTAATGATTGACAGCCTGGCTTTTCTAACACAATGGACATCTTTGCAACAAACACATAGCCAACATCTTTCAAGAGGCAGATTTTTCTTAAGGACTACTTTTAGCCTATGCAATAAATTCTAGAGACGGGAGACTGTCACTGACTATTAGTTGAACACCATAGCTATCACATTTTGAGATGCTTTATGGACTGTGGATGGTATTCCCACCAGGACAATGTTTAACTATTTTTACTGGAAGAATTACTTTGTATAAATCAGGGCACTCAGTCGAGACAGTCACCTGAACTGAGATCTGTCTGGGTGTGGATGCATCAGAAACCTCTGGGGGTTTACCTGAAGGGACACTGGTTTCAGCCCTCAGGCAAGTGCCCACAACCATACTGCTAGAAATCATGAGCACTTCCCCTGACAGCAGACCCATGAGCCAGCGGCCGCGATGGAACGCTGCTTCCAGCAGAGCTAAAGGGAGTTACCCTATGCCCTGCCTGCCCTGCCCTGCCTGCGCCAGTTTCCTCGCCCAACTGTGACTGCCCGCTCTGGTCACGGCGCTCCCTCAGCACCCCCTCTGTTCTCTGAGCAGTGTTAGGCCTCTGCTCCAGGCCCCGCCACCGCAGCGTCAGGCGCTGTCACCAGGCATGCCGGGTACCAGGGGGCCGGGTACTGGAGGACCAGGCACAACCTGGGGTCCAGGCTGCACTGCTGCTGTTTGGCAGTCTCTCTACTTTAGAATTCCCCTGGCCCAGCCCGGCTCCCCGTGGGTCCCTGCTCCACTGCAGAATGTGCCTGCAGTGGATTCGAGCTCCCACAAAGACTTACCATTAATTCTTCTTACACCACTGTCTCCATCTTTGTACATATGTCTTTGTCTTAGAAGTCTCTTGTGCTACCTCTTTTTTCTCTTCTCTGGTCTCTTCCTTCCCATCCCCTTCTGTTCCCTGGCTATCAAACTTGTAGATCATATGCTCCTGATCATTCTGGTGCTTTACTTGTCTTTTTACAATTTATTCACATCCTTCTTAAGCTGTAATGTCTAAAGTCAAACACTATATTAACCCTGTGTGGCCCCTGCTGTAATTTCTCCCCCAAAGTGTTTAGTTGCCCTTGTACAGGGATCTCATTTTGGTAAGTCCCAGCTGTGTAACCTTGATTCAGACTGCTGAGACAGAGCTGAGAGACTGTACAGAGATAAGGTAAAAATTACAGAGAGTGTTAGTACTGCTGATCTGTGATTGTTTTTAGATCAAGGATTCAAGAGAGAAAACATCAACATGAAAAAATAAAAGTCTTTAAATAAATAAATCCAAGAGGGTAGCTGGAGGCTGGTCTAGTCAGGGGCAGTCACGAGCTGCCAAGCTGAGTCAAGCCATCAGAGCTGTCACTGTTGATGGAGCTGAAGGAAGGTGACAGCTCCACACTCCTGGTGAGGTCTCCCAGGAACCGTGACCACTGACCCTTCCCTCCCCACCAACACCTGCCAGGCTGGTGAAGGCTCTCCAGGTTCTGTACTGGAGTACGGGCACATCAGTGCCTCGTACACTGCTAAATACTATCTGTTTTTTATGTGCATTGGCTACTAAATAATTGGTTTAGACTTACAAGTTACCCATATTCTGCTTGCAGTCTCTTTGTGCCCAGCTAATGATGCCTGAACAAACTGATCTGAAATTGCTGTAACAATGGTGTCCACAAAAAGAGGTCTTACAGGTCTTGACTAGAGATGGCTAATTAAAAAATATTGCATCTTTCAGACAACTGTCTTTATCTACATAACACTAAATATTTTAAAACAAAGATAAACTAAACTACAGAAAAACATTCCCAATATAATGCACCCACTTTATTTTAGAAACATGGATGCTACATGAAGGTAAAATGACAGCATGATACTCGTTAATCATACTGCTCAATGAACTCTCTGTAGGAAAAAAGCAAACAAAAACCAACAACAAACTTGGTTTAAACATTAAAACAGAATAAATAAAATAGAATATTATTATTTCAAAAAAAAGAGAGATAGATTTAGCTTTATGAGAAAGTGAATACTAAGAATGGACATAAACCATACTTCATGGGTTTTGAATCAAATAGCTCCTTAGATCCTTATCTTCAATTACTGTTAACAGGCTGCATTTTAAGTCTCAGAATTAAGTTCTTTTTTTTTTTTTTCTTTTTTTTTTCCCCATCATGATTTATAGGGAAGCTCCTAATCATTAAGGAAGCACCTCTTTTCTCTAAGGGCAGTTTCTTTACTCCTACTAGCAGTGATGACAGATTTTGACCATTTTGATAGAGGACGTTTATGGCAGCTACTGACAGCTTTTGTAACCTCACTGCCTTGAGAACAATAGATATTTTGAGAAGAGTATTCTTGGGGGAATTAATTGTATTTTAGTCTGTGAAAGAAAAAAGAATGTTTGTAAAGATACTTGTAAAGATTAAGGAAGAAATACTGACTCACAAATGTTTGTTGTTACCCACAGATTAATTTATTATTTTTTCTATATAGGGTTTTTTGATGTCTATAGATTGCATTTGAGACAAAAATAATAGCATGTTTCAGAGAGGTTATTTTTTCTAGAAATGTATTTTTATTAACTATATTTTAAGATAATTGATTTGCTTATAAAACTTCATGTAAGTCTTCCCAAAGACCAAACGCAGAATTCATAATATGTTGTATTTTTTTAGGCATTATTTCTACATTTAGGAACCTCTCATCAGTCTTTCAGGCATCAACATTCCTTGAATACCTTATTTCAGCTGTTAAAATCATGGTGAAAAATATGTCTGCTTAACAAAAACAGTAGATTTGTATAAATTTGTTTGGGGATGATCAATGAGCTGGTGTAAAACACCTCCAGACCTATTTTGAACCTCTTTGTTGTTTAAGACTACTTTGAGGAAAACATGAACTAGCAGAATACTGTTCTGATGCTTCAAGTAGTATTTGGGCAAGTTTGTCTTTACTTGTAAACAGCAATCAACCAATGCTTGTTTTTCCTTTAATATTTTTGTGGTATCATAGTAAATAACACATATCCTAGATTGTTGATCTCATTATTTAAATCCAACAGCAACACCTGTTTTTCTTTGAAAAGTCATTGAGGTGCTCAATGACTTTTTTGCCTCAGTCTTCACTGGCAAGGGCTTGTACCACACTGCCCAAGTCCTAGAAAGCAAAGGAAGGGTCCACACTGCAAGAGAAGACCAGGTTCGGGAGCACCTAAGGAACTTGAAGATGCACAAGTCCATGGGACCCAAAGAGATGAATCCGCGAGTCCTGAGGGAACTGGCAGATGAAGTTGCAAAGCCACTATCCATCATATTTGAGAAGTCATGGCAGTCTGGTGAAGTTCCCGCAGACTGGAAAAAGGCGAACATAAGCCCCATTTTTAAAAAGGGAAACAGGGAAGACCCGGGGAACTACAGGCTGGTCAGTCTCATCTCAGTGCCAGGCAAGATCATGGAGGAGATACTCCTGGAAACTATGCTAAGGCACATGGAGAATGAGAAGATGATTGATGAAAACCAACATGGCTTCACCAAGGGCAAGTCATGAGTCAAATCGTGCTTGATCTGTCTGGTGGCCTTTTATGATCGGGCTGTAGCATTGATTGGTAAGGCTAAAGCAACTGATGTCATCTACCTGGACTTGTGCAAGGTGTTTGACAGGTGATGTCCCGGATGACATCCTTGTCTCTAAATTGGAAACGTGTGGGTTTGATGGATGGACCACTCGGTGGATAAGGAACAGGCTGGATGGTCACACTCAAAGAGTTGTGGTCAACAGTTCAAAGTACGAGTGGAAACCAGTAACTAGTGGTGTCCCTCAGGGGTCGGTGTTGG
>NW_010294706.1:0-1508 GCF_000700745.2 Antrostomus carolinensis
CTGTATCAGGAATAGCATGGCCAGTAGGACCGGGGAAGTTGTCTTAGCCCTGTACTCGGCACTGATGAGGACACACCTCAAGTACTGTGTTCAGTTTTGGGCCTCTCACTGTAAGAAAGACATGGAGACACTGGACCATGGCCAGAGAAGGGCAATGAAGGTGATGAAGGGCCTGGAGCATGTGTCTTATCAGGACCAGCTGAGAGAACTGGGGTTGTTTAGCTTGGAGAAAAGGAGACTCAGGGGAGACCTCATTGATCTCTACAGCTACCTGAAAGGAGGGTGTAGAGAAGTGGGTGTTGGTCTCTTCTCCCAAGTAACAAGTGACAGGACAAGAGGAAATGGCCTCAAGTTGCACCAAGGGAAGTTTAACTTGGATATTAAGAAGAATTTCTTTACTGAAAGGGTTACCAGGCACTGGAACAGGTTGCCCAGGGCAGTTGTGGAGTCCCCATCCCTGCAGATATTTGAGTCATGTAGATGTAGTGCTTAGGGACATGGTTTAGTTGGGGACTTGTCAGTGCCAGGTTAATGATTTGACTTGATGTTCTTAAAGGTCTTTTCCAATCGAGGCAATTTATTTAAAAAAGGTCCACTATAGTACTGAATTTGTGAAAACATATAAACAAGTAACATTACCAACCTCCTATTCACATAGTTTATTATGTGCATTATCACAGACCTTAACCAATGCTCACCAAGTTTGTTTACCTCCCTGTCTTCCTAGCTTGACAGCAGAGAGCCTTTTTAGTTTACCTGTTGTTCGAAAGTAATTGTAGCAAACATTGCATCCTGCATAGAAGACAAGATTCGTAAATCTAAATCTCTGGGAGTGAAATCCCAGCTCAAAAGTCAGTGGAGATACAACCTTCCTCTTCACTTTGACCCCTAAGATAGTGTTTTAATTTTCAATAGCATAGACAATGTAGAGAATTCACATGCCAGAAAACAAGAAAAAACTGATTTAAGCGAACTGAAGCACTGGTACACGAAACACAATAGTGAAAACCAGGAAACATAAGTGCTCTTTTCACCTGCCATATCCCTCTGGGGATATTTAATCTCACAAGTTCTCATTTTCTATGATATTCCCTCCTGTTTAAGAGAAAGGTAACAGGGAAGTTACCTATTCATTTCTGTAAGTATTGGAAGAACCTGAGCAAAAGTTATTCTATACAAGCAAAATTATATTAATTTTCTTAAACTAATAGTAAACAGCAGATAGGCAACTGGAACAAAAGTCAATATAAAAGTAAAAGGAGTTTCTTTCCTGCTTCTCTTTGAGAAAAGAAAAATACCAAACTGGAGAGTTTAAAATACTTTCTAGCTTTACAAGACAAAATACATAAATGTTGTTATTCTTTAATAGAATGAAGGTGATGCATTAAACACGTTGAAATTGGTACAGGGTGTTTTGCTATTAGTCCGTACCTTATCCAAACTGATCTATCCTTACACTGAGAACCATTCAGAGCCAGAATAACCAATGCAAAATATCAGGTTCAGCA
>NW_010294706.1:1544-8799 GCF_000700745.2 Antrostomus carolinensis
GTTTGGAAAGTAATAATTTAACCTAAAAAAAAAGAAAAAAAAAAAAAAGTGAAAATTCTACAGACCTAGAGCCAGCTGCTGGGAGCAGAGCCATAATCCTGCATGAGTGGTGCCCACTGAAGAACCTTCTCATGTGCTGCTCTTCTCCAGCAGCCTTGCCCAGCCGCAGCCTTAAAACCCTGGTTTCCTGAAGAAAGTTGTGGTGGGCTTCTCACAGAGGGCAAGGTCAGGCAGGTACCAAGGGAGGATAATAGTCTGTCAAGGAAAGGCAGCAATGAGAAGAAAACCTGCACCTAACTGAAAATTCCCTGAAAAGAGCTTAGTGACTCATCCTTTCCATACCCTTAGCCCCCATCTCCCCAGTGATTCTCCAAAGCTCCCTCACCTCTATAAGTCACTACTGAGCACCCCACCTGTTTTTCAGTGTGATCTCTTGGCCTCACTGCCTTCTCTGAGAGGTCTCACCTTTACTGGAATATTTTCCACTGTTGCTACTGATGGACTGAATATTTTCATATAAAAAAGAGAATCAAAAATTCAGTCAGAACAAAATCTTTTGAGACTGCTATTCTAGTAAGAAGATTATTTTGGTTTTACTGCCATGGGAAGTGTTTTAACATTTCTCCTTCCACTTTTTCAGCAACAGAATAATAAATTATTCTTATAGCTGCAATGTGCATATTGTTACAATTGTATTTTCATCTGCTACAGGGTTCTTTCTTCTTTCTCTAGACAAATGCCTAGGCTCTTCATCATGAATGTACAAAACTTTTAAAAAAAAATTAAATCCCATATATCAACGGAACATTGTGTTTAATACAAATAGCACCATTACTCGGCTGCAGAGGACCATTTGGATATACCTTTCAGCTTTTTAAATAACTCCAAGAGCACAGCTGTTCATTCTCTTGGAGGTGTATAATCAGATATTCTTTTTAATGCATTGTGAACAACGACTAGACTGAGGTCTTGTTCTTTCTTTTCATAGGGAACAAATGTGAAGCTTCCCCATACTAAAAAGACACAATTAAATTTGCTCTCTTTCCCTCACAGTAACTTCTTTTTCCCTTTTATTCCTGGTAACAAGACTTTTTCCTCTCACCCTCTTCCTTCTTGGTGTTGACTCACCATTCTGACCATCTGTGTATCCCACCAGCAGGCCCTACATTCATCAACTCCCCACTATTTCCACCAGGATTTTGCTGTGAAATGGGGAACAGTTTCCCCTGAAAATGACAATGGGATGGCTGTTTGAAGTTTCCCTGCTCTCTCTCTTGTGAAGGTGAATACCTCAGGATAGCAGAGCAGCAGCAACAGAAAAGGCACACAGTAGCTGCATGCAATTAATAAATTTACAAGAACTCATTAAAAAATTACATTTCTTTTGCAGGAAAGTATTCATGACTTAAACTACACTCATTACTAATATGATGAGAATTGCATCTCCCTTATGCTCTGGTATGTCATTGGTAGTTTGATAAATGCAACAACTCATATTCAAAGAAAAACAGTGGTTACTGCACTATAGCATCTTTTACTTTTGTTCTAAAGGACTCAATTTTCAGCAGATTGAGTTATTCCTTCTCATCTTTTTTTCATGGGTTATTCATTAAGTCAAAAGAGTAGAGGCCTAATAATCTGAAGCATTTGTCTTTGACTTCAACAAAGTACTTCTGCAAAACATATTAATTCCCCTTTATTCTTCAGAAAATATGCACCTTTTCTTCTGGAAGATAACAAAATATGATATTACAGTAAATTATGGTCAGTTGCTAATGAGAAAATGAGGATGAAGATAGGAAATTTTTTGTTTAGTGCATCTATTTTTCTGACTTGACTTGTATTTCACTGGAATTACTCAGAAGCATTCTGGTCACAGCTACACTGTGAAATCCTTCACTTCGGTGGGACTACTGACCAGAGTGTTTATCAATAAGAAGGTCATAATCTAGTGTTTCCAATAAACGTTTGAACATATGTGCAGGATTAACACCAAATTCAAATCAGTGTACAGCATTACCTACTGAGTTTGGAAAAGAACAAGTTATTTAATTTCTGTCCTATATTTGAATGGCATTCTACAGGACAATATTATGATATCAGTTTAAGACACACATATAAATTTATAGAAATTTGCAGTTTATAGTTTCAAGAAAAATTAAAGGTGGAAAACACTTGGTTTGCTCTCTTCTGACTTTTTACTTTTTTTTTATTTTCAGCAACTTGATTGTTAATGATCTGCTTTTTAACAGAATGATGGAAGTCACTCCAGAGTAGAAGCGACATGAATTTCTGATCTTTGATCCGCTTCAACATCTTTCTATATAGGTTAGCCCACAAGGTCCTCTCTGTGTGAGGACAGATCAGACCATAGTTGAGAATGAGCTGTCCCATAACAGGTCACTGGCCAGCACATGTGTTTCTAAGCTAGCTTTTGTCCTGAAAAACACACCAAGTCTTTGGAAAATGCTATGAGCTCTTCACCACAACCAGGGCATCATCCTTTCTCCTTTCATTGGTACAAAGTTGATCAAATAGCCTGGCAATACCAAAAAAGTACATCTTATCTCTGCCAGTGAATACAAACCAGGCGTTCTCTGCCCAGAATAGCTGTTTCCGCTCAATAGCAAGCCCTGCACACAAGGCAGGACCCTGAAGTGTTTCTGGTCTCAATCAGTGCCAGGTTACTGGATTTTGAAGCATGAAAAATTCTATTCAAGAAGTTCTCTGTGAGTGAGGAAAAAGCAATTTTGAATTAGATATTTCACAGATGTGTTGAGCCTTCACAATGATGCATATAACCCTCCAACATTCCCCGCACTTGGTGGCCTGATCCATTTCTTTATGAAAATAAGGGACTTGCAGGTTGTTGTAAATTGCTCTGAATGATATATTGCAGCAACATTACAACACCCTCTGTCAGATTATGAACTTCTAGCATTGACCATCACTTTCTTAAAAGTTCAACTATGTTTGGCTCCAGGGACCTGGAACTCTATCTTGGGGAAGATAAACTCTATTGCACCAGCTTATGTCCCCAGGGACAGTCCCCAGTATAGGCACTCTAGCAGCTGGAACCCTGACCCACAAGACTTAATGTACACAGCTTTTGAAGTTCTTTTACATTCTTCAAATTATAAACCACTTTTTTCATGCAGAGATTTGTAATGTATTACAGTCTTCTTTCATAATTAAGATTTTTCTGTGTTTGTACTAAATAAAATAGTTCAGATATTTTCTGATCTTGGAGAACGTAAAAAAAAAAAAAAGAACAAAACTTACTTTTTTCAGTTCACACACAAAATCACCTTTATTAGCCATTTGCCTTGTTAACCTTGTACTAAAAAGATTTAAGTAATCCTAAATTCCCTCTGGGGAACCAATTGCAATTTAGTACTAGACATTATCTGTGAACTGGGAAACAAGACCATAAAACTAGTGCCTGAGCTTGCTTGCATAGTCTGATCCAAAAGGACAAACATTTGGCAAATCGTGTGCAACACAATAAAATCAACATAGTTGGGCTGCTGTAAAAGATGTCAGATTCTGAATCTTTATTTTAGATATACTGTAGAGGAGATCACCACCGTGTTGTCTACACTACCCAAGAAGAACATTTCTAAACTGATAATACCCACTGTTCGTTTTTTTTAATCATTTTTGGTAGACTCAAGGAATTCCATTACAAAGACATCAGCAAATTGACTCTACTCTTATCCTAGTGAAACATAAACAGTAACTCTGCAGAATTCGACAAATCTAAATTACACCTGAATAAGGCCTTAAAGAAAATGTTCTCCTATATCAGATTAGGAACAAACAAATTCCATGTTAGACATTAATTATTCGCTATAAGTATTCCCTTACCTCTGTTGTAATCTAATCTTTGTAAGGGCTGAGTAAACAGGATGTGCCTCAATGAAAGGTATAGAGCACTGCTGGAGCTGGAGCACAAAGCCAGAGCAGAACATTCTCTCCTTTTAGTCACAAGGCTTCCATGGAAGGGAGTAACGAGGACAGTTATTTTATAGAGTTTTTGAAAGTGCTGAGCGTGGAAAATGAGGCAGACATCTATGCCTGAAAGGGCTCACAATTGGAATAGCTAGCAAAAATAGACAGTTATGAGGTGATGGCTAGATGATGCGATACATCAAAAACTAAAGTGTTTGAGACAAGATTAGCCCGCGCTATATTAGTTCCATTATTTTGTATTCATCCATCATCTGGGATCTTCCGTTTCAGAGAGATTAGAGCTTCATACAGGCACCATTAGACACAGAAGTTGCTGGGAGAACAGCTGGTCAGAAATTTTCCAGTGAAACAAAATTTCATTCAAAACATCAACAGCTCAGTAATCTTTGATGAATGCAAATAGGGTTTTAAGCAAACCCTGCCCAGACTCAGTAGACAGAACAGCCAGATACCTTAAAATCTTGGAAACCCTGGCTGCAGTGAGGGCTCTGAGAATTGTGCTATGAAAATAGGGTGCTGAGCCTGGAATTCACAGGGTTAGTGCCCCTAAGAGGTTTCATATTAAATTGTATTGAGATTACATGGTAAAATTTTGGTAGCAGGGGGCTACAGGGGTGGCTTCTGTGAGAAGCTGCTAGAAGTTTCTCCTATGTCTGAGAGAGCCAATGCCAGACAGCTCCAAGATGGACCTGCTGCTGGCCAAGGCTGAGCCCATCAGTGAAGGTGATAACACCTCTATGATAACATATTTAAGAAGCGGGGAAAAAAAAAGTGTACACTTTGCAGCTGGAGGAATGAGCAGGTGTGAGAGCAACAACTCTGCAGACACCAAGGTCAGTGAAAAAGGAGGGTGAGGAGGTGCTCCAGGCACCAAAGCAGAGCTTCAGCTGCAGCCTGTGGTAAAGATCATGGTGAGGCAGGCTGTCCCCTGCAGTCCATGGATGTCCATGGTGGAGCATACGTCCACCTGCAGGCCATGGAGGATCCCATGCCAGGGCAGGTTGATGCCTGAAGGAGGCTGTGAGCCTGTGGGAAGCCTGCGCTGGGGCAGGTTCCTGTCAGGAACTGTGGCCCCATGGAGAAAGGAGCCCACTTTAGAGCAGCAGTTGTGACTCCATGGGGAACCCACGTTGCAGCAGTCTGTTCCTGAAGGACTGCACCCCATGGAAAAGAACCAAACTGCAGCAGTTCATGAAGAACTGCAACCCATGAGAAGGACTCATATTAGAAAGGTTCTTGGAGGACTGTCTCCTGTGGGAGGGATCCCGTACTGAAGAAGGAGATCCTAACACCTACCCCCATTCCCCATCTCCCTGCACCTCTGCAAGGGGACAAGGTAGATAAATCAAGAGCGAAGTTGAGCCCAGGAAGAAGGGAGGGGTGGGGGGAAGGTGGGGGTTTTTTAAAAAGTTTTGGGTTTATTTCTTATTATCCTATTCTGATTTGATTGGTAATGCTAAACTAATTTCCCCAAGTCAAGTCAGTTTTGCCTGTGGTGGTGATTGGTGAATGATCTCTCTCTGTCCTTATCTTCACCTACGAGCCTTTTGTTATATTTTCTCTCCCCTGTCCAGTTGAGGAGGGGGAGTGATGGAGTGACTTTGGTGGACACCTGGCATCCAGCCAGGGTCAACCCACCACAGAAATAGTGGTCCAGATTGCCCCTGCCCTGAGAAAGCACTTGCAGCTGCTAGGGATCTTATCTATTGACTTTCCAAAAAGGAATTTCCTGTCTCCCGGTGTCTCATCCTGCAGTTAGGAGTTGTTTACCCAGGCAACTAAAAATTACTATCTCTGCTGGGATGTTAGGACCTGGCTGCAGGGTCAATCTTGCAGATAGTGCTTGCTGAGAGAATGACTTCTGTAATAATACATTGGCAGCCATCCAAATGCAGCAAAACGTACACCAGCAGTTGTTTTTATTTGTGCAATGTCTGTCATTTCAGCTTCAAAAATTAAGGAAGATAAAGAAATTATAATGGAGTAGGGGCAATGCCAACTCATTTCATGTTTAACTAAACAGCTATCAATTTGCAGGAAATTTCGGGAGGTATTGACCTGGATCAGATTCAAGTAAGTGACCTAGAAATAAGCAGTTATGTATCTCATTACTGCTCCCTTCATCCATCTTGTCCTGTGGCACTTCCCGATTGAGCTTGAGCCAACAAATGAAATTTTATTTCCTTTGCTTCTAAAGTCCATCAGATTTTTGCTCAATGACCAAAAAAAAAGTGCAGATTTCACCATTATCTGCCAAAGGACATGATTTTTAACCATGCATTCAAGCCTTAAAAAAAAAAAATAATCTTTACAGAGAAAGGAACAGATTTTCTATGTATTCTACTGTTACAGAATATCGCTATAAGGAGAAAAACTTTCAGAATGCTCCTGTTCATTTCAAGAGTCATAGTGCTTCACATTTTAGCTTAGTGCAGTATAAGCTGGAATGGGTCAATAGATTTGGCATACCCTTTATTTACAAAACTCATTTTTTTTTTAGCTGCTCACATTCATCATGCAGGGATAGAAAGAGGAAAATCTAAACTGAAGTCCCAATCCCTAAGTGTGGCTGCTATAAAAGAACCATATTTAGAAAAAATGCCTCTGTAACAAATAAAAGACAGTACTGTGGTGGGGGTAAGAGATTAAAGGTTTAGTCCAGATGTGATCACTACACATTGCATGACTGAAGGGATACACAAGTTAAGGCACATCACAGAAGGAGAAAAGGAGAGAGGGAAAAAGGTATAACAAAAGAGGATGAGAAGAAGAAAGGCAGATCAAAGGACAAGGAAAGGAGATAAAGACCCTGACAGAGATACTAGAAATGCTAGAAAGGTACTTTTTTTGTAAGCATAGAGTAAAGTGCTTCATTTTATGTTTACTTTTTTTTTTTTTTTCCTAAATTTATAGATTAGATTCTCACTCTGATGCCTTAATTCAAGATAAAAAGGCACCTGTTTTGATTACAGGAAAGCCTGTCTGGTGTTGTAGAGCAAAGACCACTGCTGTGAAACCAGAACACACAAGATTCAATGGTTCCTCAGAGATGGCAGATTGTACTAATACAGAGGAACTCTCTCAATAAAATAAGTTTAGGACGCTCATGTGCTAGGGAATTACCTCCTGCTAGCCTTCAGAAAGTAAATACAAATGTACAAGTATTGGCAGTTGCTGACATCTGGGAACTAAGTCTACTTGCACCAACCTTTTTTTTTTGCTGAGTAAACATCAATACCACCCCACAGATGTGGTCACCATCTTTCCCAAGACATTACCCCCC
>NW_010294707.1:0-3837 GCF_000700745.2 Antrostomus carolinensis
GGGGAAAAAAGGCGGGAAACGGCTCCGAACAGGGAGGCGGCGGGGAGCTCGCCCTGTGCCCCGGTGCCAGCCCTCCTCAGCGAGCCCCGGCCATGGAGAAGCCGCGGCCTCGATGGCAGAGCCGTCCCTTCACACCTCCAGCACCTGGTGGAGAGGGAGGAGCCCTTTTCACTGCGTTGTCCTCAGGGCACAGCTCTCCTGTGGGGTGAGGGCAGCCGCCATGACAGACCAGCACACAGCAGCACCTGGGGAAATCTCTCCAATTTCTCCCCTTACTGCAAAGGTCAGGGTTTTTTTTATTATTGTTACTATTTTAGTACAGCGGTTGTCAATCAGGTTGCCTCAGTACCATGGCTGTTTTCCCACATTAGCGCCCATGATGGTGGATTCACCATCCCTGGAGGTTTTTAAAAAGAGATTGGACGTGGCCCTTAGTGCCATGATGTAGTAATTGGAGTTGGATCAGGGGTTGGACTTGATGATCTTGGAGGTCTTTTCCAACCCAATCTATTCTATGATTCTATGAATGCCCAACAGGCTGAAAACCCAGGCAGCCCTCAAAGGTAAGTTTTATTTTGTGGGTTTGGGTGACCAGGCTAAAGGTGTAGGAGTAATTCCAGAACCCAAACTTCAGGCACTCCACACGTTTTCCTGGAGCAATGTAATGTAATTGGAACTAGATGATCTTTAAAATCCCTTCCAACCATTCTATGACTTGTGATCTGTATTTGTAGGTTTTCCTGCCTTTCACCAAGGGAAATGCAGCTCTCGGGGATATCTGCCAGCCTGGCTCCACGGGAGGAAACCAGCTCTTATCCCAATGCTGTGGTAACCTCTGCTGGCAGATCCTCGCTCTTACACCGGTTGAGACATGCGACTAGAAGTTAAGCTTGTAGGCTGACACAAGTTGAGCAGACAAGAAGACATCAGAAGAGGTATATTACATTTACTCATACTTTTGTATGCATTTGCTACTACAGAGGATTGGGTTTTTTGAATTTAATGTGTATTTTTAAGGCATCAGCGATTTAGATAAATTAGGACCCTCTTCATCCATGTATGAACATGTTTATTTCCTCAGACAGCACAACTTTTATTACGAAGCAGCTCTGTAACTGTAGCTTGCAAATAATCTACATTTTCAGTTTGAAGATGTGGATACAGCACACCCAGTGTCATCTTACAGAAATAATGGATGCATTTTTATGCATATGATAAGGTAAATAGCTTAGGATGCTCTTTTTTGTGTTAAAACAAACACATCACACCTGTGGCTTACACCCAACCTTATCCCACTTCTTCAGATAGTGATACTTCATATCTCTAAAACAGGTATTATTCATATCAATAGGTACATTAAAGGCTCCAGGTGAGGTGACGGTCAGAAGTTGTAGGACCTACAAATGTAGAGTTGTCTTTTTGCTCCAAGGAGTTTAAAGAGGTTTTGTACAGGACAGGAACAGAATGCAGACAATTGACATAACGATTCCCATTCACCTTGATTCCTATTAGTGTGCCTTACTCTGTAGGTGCATGCAGAGAGACAGAAAACATACAGGATAAATGAGAGCTGGATTTTATTGGAAGCATCCATTAAACTGGCAAGAAAGCAGCTGCTAGTCCTCATTTCAACCATTTACAATAGAAACAGATTAATTGTAATCTCATCTATGGAAAACATAACACTAGCCTCCCATTCCATTTGCAACTATAGCTTGTGGTCTTCAATCCCCTTAATTTAAATACATACTAGAAAAGCTTCTACGAGGCCAGCTTTTCAGCCAGAATTAATTTGTTAGTTTTCTCTACTCTGCAACTTTTTGTTATTTTACCATAGACAAAACAGCAGACCACAGCAACAAGCATGCTTCAGTCTGAAAGCATCCTGAGAATTCTTCCTTAAGACCTATACTTCTAATCTAAGAACTGTGATTTCCAAGAAAAATATGACTGCTTCAAAAATGGGAAACCTTACGTAGACAATATGCATGTAACTACAAGTCAGATGTTATTTGACCAAAAATGCTAGATAGAACTGCCTGTTTAATTAGACATGGATCAAAAATGAAGAACTAAGTACTTTCCCATCATTCCCTGCAGGTTTTGAAGTTGGCATTTTTCCCTCCTCTGCGTATAGTTAGTTGTTTGCCTCAGGTTGTAAAGAAATGCAGAGGGCTCTTATTAAAGCACAAATAATTTGCTGAACTCCATCTTTTGTGGAACTTGCTGAGTTACAGAATTCCTTTTCACCTCCTCCCTCACTTCTCCTTGACTAGAGTAACTGAAGAACAAATATCACATTATGGTGCTAGGTTAAAGGATATAGTGTGTTTGCAGTTTGAGTGACTAGCCCAAGACAGGACAAATCTTAAAGCTCAAGCCTGTCCAGCTAAATGACAAGGGAAGTAAAAAAAGCATTTGCTTTTTCAAAGTATATCAGAACAAAGACTCATGTTTAGGATGTGCTGTGCTTAGTGCTTTATATTCCTAAATTGACTACTAACACTGTTAGAAAGTTCTCCAAGAGCCTAAACATGTAGAGTGAAGAATTGCCATTACTAACACTGTTAGAAAGTTCTCCAAGCGATTAGAGCCTAAACATGTAGAGTGAAGAATTGCCACTACAAAGAATGAGATTCTGAGAATGCAGAAACCATGATCCCAACTTATCAACTGTTTAGTGCTGGCCTCAAGCCAGAATTCTGCTTTTGCCTTTTCACAACTCCAGCCCATCAGAATAAGAAATTTTTATCTGATTCTCTGTGTACCACCCCAGTGGAGCACTACAGCAGGTTATTCGAGGCCAATGGCTCAAGTTTAAATTCAGCTAAGATGGCAGTTACTGCTTTGCTCTTCTGCCCTTTCCAAATTGGTACAGCCAAATACTTATACCTGTTCCTCATTAGATGTCAGCTGCTACCATTTTTCACTAACATTAATATTCCTGTAAACTACAGAAATCAAGGAGTACACAACCCATTCAATTACCCCAGTACTGACCTTAGTGCAGATAAGCAGAGCTAGTCACTCCATCAAGTGCTCTCATTAAATCTGCTGCCAAACACAAGTCAACAACCTGAGTTTCTTAGCTGACAAATAGAAAGGAGATGTCAGCCAGCCACTGACAACCACAGAATCTCCAGGCTTTTTTGCAAGAGGGATGCACATCACTTAAACCACAAAGCAGTGTTACCAGGAAGCACAGATAAGACATTTCTCACCATATCTTCACAAGATGAAGCAGTCATTTGCATTCCTTTCCCTGCTCAGTCCCCTTTAGCAAAGGGCCAGATCTTTCTGTGCACCACTGAGAGGAGCATGCTCTTTTCTTAGATTGAAACAAAATAGATTTCCTGTTTGCCTCTACTTGCTTGCCTTTATTACACGTATTCCAGTTAGTGTCCCTCTCTGCTCCACTGCATTCTTCAAACATACATTTTGGTACAGTTGCCTTGTAGTTCAAGGAAAGACATGAGAACACGCAATATTTTGTAACACAGATACATTTTTAATGATTTAACATATAGTAGAGACACTAGTTGAACAGCTCAACAACCAGGGAGGGAGGATGCTGTTTCTGTCCCATTGAATAGACAATGATCTGATCACATCTTGGTTTTTTAGGCAAGAAAGGGGCCAGGAATTCCCACTAATGTCTGAATTAGGTTGGTTCTTATGGTTTCTTACCATTACTGCTTCAAGCGGTGGTATCACCTGCTAAGGAATACCAAGTTGAAAAAGAAAGCTTCAGTTTTCTGAAAGCTTCAGCAAGTCATCAGTATCTTGATCTCAGCAGTTGTGGTGCAAAAAAACATGAAGTGCTGGAAACATCTCAGC
>NW_010294707.1:3862-10437 GCF_000700745.2 Antrostomus carolinensis
CCTGAGGAAAACAGTTAGGAAGTGCTGGGACAGGGGTGAAGAACCTGTTTAACACTGAAGAGAGCAGTAACCTCTGCTACCCTCTGAAGTCAGCATTTCACACTGCATCTTCACACTGTATCATGTCTGCTGCAGCAAGTTACCATAGGATGGCAGCAAAGGGGAGACATTTTCAGCTGGATAAACTGAAGCTTTTAAGCTTTTGGAGAAACAAGATTTTCAAGAGAATCTGCTGATGGAACCATTATCTCACTTGATGACTTCTGGGAAAGAACAATGAAAACAATGCAAGTGGATTTTATCAGATGGCTGGTAACACTACTTCTTGTTTACATCATATGTAATTGCAATAGCATTCTACAGATCTTTTGCACCAAGATACTCCACCACTATGCTTGTTTGGGTTTTTTTTTTAAGCCTCTGTAGACTCTTTTATTTCAGTCAGGGAATAAGAAGTATCAGTTTAAATAAGCATATACAAAGTCAAAATCGTGGAGGAGATGGATGGGGTAAAAACAAGAGAAATGAGGCTCTGCATATAGAAAAAAACAGCCCAATTTTGTCTAGTGCCCAGACTTTGCCCAGTGACTTGCAGGGGGAGCGTGAGTTTAGTCATAATTTTACAGTTTCTCTACCCATCTTTTGTGTCCTGTGGCCTTAAGAGGGCAACAGTTTAAATTGCAACTTCAGAGAGCTAAGAGAAATTGTGGGAGAACCAACCCCGTTCTAGAGCCGTTCTGATCAGACTGAAATTCCAGAGTAGCAAGTATGTCAACCAGCAAATCAAAAACATCATGATTGTTTTACTGAACTCATGCAACACAGTTGTCCTCAGAGGAGGGCTTGCGCCATGTTCTGACATTCTAATTACATCATACACAAGGACATCATTAAACTGAAATCCTAGAACAACTCCACCCTTTTGCCTCCTGCACAACCAGGAGTGAAGTACATTTGTATTACCAAGGCCTCAACAAGCTCAAGCAAAATAATCTTCAGTGCTCCCAGTCAGAAAGTGGACTAGCAGAGAGCTGTCTGAAAGACTAAGACTCCTCTTCAAGGAAACTGTTGCAGAGTAACAAGGAAAGCATTTACAGACAATAAACATCCCATCCTAGGCAGATCCCCGCTCTTCGCATAGGACTTTGACAGAATAACAACTCCATTGGAGTTCTGAATGCTTTAAACTCACTAAGAGGAACGTAAGCACTGTAGTGACAAATCCCAATACAATTCCTTTAAACTAAGAAGGGAAAAAAAAACCAAAACAATTTTAGTCAGGATCTAAAATATCCTTTCTATCTAACATAGCAAAACAGGGACTGAAAGGCATCAACAACTAGCTATGCAAAGCATCGATACTTTCAGCTAGTAATCCATATAAAATGAATAAATAATTAATAATTACATATGTAGCGTACACCATGCCTATCAAGAAGTGCTCCAGAGAGAGAAGCACAATAGGCATGCTTTACTCTCTAAAAGCAAAAATGCTCCCATTATTACTGTCACTCTGGAAAGTCTCTGGACTGCAGAGACAATTGAACCACCATGTACAGCTGCAAAGCTGCATTAAATATTTTTCCTATGATGTTTTATAGTCTAGATTGACTCCATGCATCCTAAAATTTAGAGGAAGTATTCAAAGAACATACTAGTCTCTAGTACAGTAGTAGTAGTACTCTAAAGCGGGTGCATAGCAAACTGAAGAAGGCAAGATTCAATCCTGGAGAACTCAAGTCCCTTGCTTACACTGTACACCTCTGGGTTTGTCCCCAAAAACAACATAAGCCATTTACACTGAGGCTCTTGTAAAGCAACAGCTGTTGTCTCGCTCTTTTGGATTCTAGTCTCCAGTTCCTTCCTCTTGTTGCTTAGATCGTGCAGCTTTCAAACAGGCAGGAGCTCTGGGGGATATTCACCATAGCAGTACTTTGCAATGGGATCTCTGTAGGTGTTCTCATGCTGCACACTCTGTCAGAAAGAAGAGAAGCTTTAACACGCACATCACAGAATCACAGAGTCGTAGTGGTTGGAAAAGACCTTTAAGATCATCAAGTCCAACATAAAGTCATAAGATCATCAAGTCCATAAACCCAACACTAGCAATTCCACCACTAAACCATAACCCTAAGCACCTCATCTACCCATCTTCTAAACACCTCCAGGGAAGGTGACTCCTCGCTGAGGGACAAAACCCAGAGCATTTATACGGATGCAAAAAATCTCCCAAATTTTTCTACACATTTGAGCATCATCCGGAGTCAAACAACACTGCACTCCCAACATGTAACAGGCAGTTGCTATATTATAGAACTTTAATGTTAAACCATACTCGGAACCTCTTTTTCAGGAGACTACCCAAGTAGGTGGGAACATATTCAATATTAAAAAAAAAAAAAAAAAAAAAAAGTGATACATGCTTTGGCATTATCATCAAATGTGGCCAGGAAGGCCAATGGCATCCTGGGGTGCATTAGAAGGGGTGCAGTTAGTAGGTCAAGAGAGGTTCTCCTCCCCCTTTACTCTGCCCTGGTGAGGCCACATCTGGAATAGTGTGTCCAGTTCTGAGCCCCACAGTTCAGGAAGGACAGGGAACTGCTGGAGAGAGTCCAGCACAGAGCCACCAAGATGATGAAGGGAGTGGAGCATCTCCCTGCTGAGGAAAGGCTGAGGGAGCTGGGGCTCTTTAGCTTGGAGAAGAGGAGACTGAGGGGTGACCTCATTAATGTTTATAAATATGTTAAGGGCAAATGTCATGAGGATGGAGCCAGGCTCTTCTCAGTGATGCCCAATGGTAGGACAAGGGGCAGTGGGTGTGAGCTGGAACACAGGAGGTTCTGCTTCAACTTGAGAAGAAACTTCTTTCCAGTGAGGGTGCCAGAGCCCTGGGACAGGCTGCCCCGGGGGGGGGTGGAGGCTCCTTCTAGACATTCAAAACCCGCCTGGACGCCTTCCTGTGTGATCTCATTTGGGTTCCTGCTCTGGCAGGGGGGGTTGGACTGGATGATCTTTTGAGGTCCCTTCCAATCCCCAACATTCTGTGAAATGTCCTATGCAAGCAAGGCATAATAAAGTTGTTATTTGAGATGCGTGCATTTTTCTTGATAAAGCTAAAGTTCACATTCTAAAACCACCCAAACAACTTCGGAGACATTTGGAACTATGTCCTTTGTTTGCAACCCATCCCTATTGCTGTATTAAATACTCAAGCTGCATGACATCTCCAACAGCATCTTCTAAGAGGGCCAGTGCTTGCTTAGCCCAAAACTTCTAATTACATCACATGGGTAACAGGAGTTTACCTCTGTTCTTAAAAAGCAAAAAAATTACAGCATACTTTTTGGTTTACTATGCAGCTGATTGTCAGCATATGGTAAGTCTAAAAGTGTACCATCAAGTAAACAACATTCTGAAGCTACTGGGAACAACTCTCACTCCTCTCATCCTTATGAGATCCTCCCCAGAACTCATCCAAGATCTTCACCAGTCACTGAACTCAGCTTTTTAGTTAAATACCTCTCTTCTAAATGCTCTAAATGTGCACTTTGCCCTTCATTTACTCCTGATGTTCCTACTTCACCTTACAAATCAGAGGATTGCCTTCAATTAGCTCTCAGCCATAGCTTCAGCAGTTACAAAAATGCCCATGCATGTGCAAGCACAACAGACTGGCCATTCATAGGACCAAGCCCCATTTTCCAAGAGCACTTTTTGCATGTTTTTGTATATTTTCCCATTTTTGAGCCCTGGACATGTACTTATGCCTTACCTGTGATGAAGTCCTGCATTTTGCCAGACACAACTCAAAGCGATCTTCCACTGCCATGAAGAGGTTTTGGAAAGCAATAGCTGCCCGGTTCAAGAAACGTTCCAGAAGATGTTGCTACAATGGTTAGCAAAAAAGGCAACAAAACAAAAAATCACAAACAATGTACTTGAACAAGGAGTAATCAAAGCCCACCTTAACCCACACAGCTCAGGTATCAGAGGAATAGTAAGCACTGAGAATTTCTAGCAAGCACTGAAAGAGTAACACATCACAGAACCCCAGCAGTAGGAAGAGAATCTAGAGAAGCTAACAGAGTACAGGGAAATGCAAAACTGATACTGGCTGGAATAGCTTTTCTGCCATTATTTCCCTTCAGCATATGCAATTCCCCTGAAGCTGAAACATTTTGCAAGGCTCCCAGTATTTCCTCTCAAAGGTGGGAAGGATGAATTTTTTTTAAAGCTTTTTTTATAGCTTGCCATATGGTCCTTGCAGGCTTTCCTCATCCTTCCAAGACAAGGAACTATCCCCTCTTAAGGAAGAAGCTCCTCACAAACAAGCACTTTTAGCCACAGAGGAACCTGAAAGCACCCAAGAAGCAGGAGAAAGTCTGTGCACCTTGCTGGGCTGGAGGCAACAGGACACACAGTACTCGTAGACACTGCAGCAGCCGTTGGGGAAGCAGCTGTCACAGCTGTACAGCTTTGTGCTGGGCACGTTGACATTACAACAGCCATTCACCAGCAGATCCTTTCTCTCACAGATGTAGCCTGAAAAACAAAACCAACAATAACAACTGGCAAAACTTACTTCTTTTCCATGTTCTACAGAAATTTATAGTAAGAAACACATTACTTAAGACCAGGTTTATTTCTCATTTAGATTATGATTCTCCTCAGTTTGACTTAAGTTCTAACTAGTAATTCTTTGAAATATCAGTTGGACATAGAACCAAATTTCACTACAGCCTGGTGGTAACTGCACAACTATTATGTACCTACTCTAACATGCTGTATATACAGTATGAGTCTTTAAATGCAGAATATTTAAGTTCTGATTTCTTTCTGGCATAATTCATTGTCATGATTGGAAGGGGAAAGGTGATGGGTGATGAATGTACTGGAGAAAACGACATCTGTTCTTTCAACTGGTCTATGCCTGGATAACTCTCTTTTATAGTTCAATATGAAGAGACTTAGATTTATCCCCACATGACACCTGTAACATTCACTGTCTAGAGGAATCTTTTAACAGTCTAGAACCACAGTGCGTGTTCCTGTGGAAACTGTACTACCACAGTGTTATACCATGAAAGGTATTTGATTTTATAGAGCTTAGTGAATCAGCAGTAAGCATAATTCAGGCAATGCTATATTTAATATTGATACAAATCAGAGAAGATGTGGTGGTTTTTCCTACAGCCTTGATTTCTGGTCAAGAAAGGTCCAAGTGCCTGAGCAACCAGCACACTGGGGGAAGCATGGCAGGAAAGGCTCCATACACTTAAAACAAGTGGTTAATCTGAGAACCTGCAAGAGATATCCTTGGGTTTACAAGGGTCAGATGAGCTTGTTAACTGTGACTGAGCCCTAATTATACTTATATTAGACCTGAGCTGCTGCTGTACAAGGCCAATCAGGTTTCCCTGATTCCTCTCCCCAACACACCTGACAGCAGGGATACACTGCAGGGGGATACAAATAGCTCTGCAAGCAACCACACTAATTTGAGTAGGACTCCATATCTGAGTTCTGTGCAAAGGTAACTGGAGTTCTTTGAATCTGAGGTGGTCCTGGAAAGATGTGCACAGCCATACCCATAATAGTCATACCATGCCTAAGCTGAGCCCAGCTGGACCCAAGCCTGCTGTGCACAGATCAGATCAGCAGTGTCTGCAGCCACTGCAAAACTAATCCAGCCTGAGGATAAAACACCAAGCACAGAGGCTGTGCAGTCAGAACACTTTAATAAGGAGCAATCGTTACTTGGAAGTGCCATCAACAATCAGACAGGCAAAGCAGCATTCAACACTGCGATACACAGAATAAATTCTTAGTATCAAGTGTACCCAGTTCATCTGTAATGAGGAGCTTCCCCTGCACAGAATTCCTGCACTGGTTACTCAGCTGACTGCTGTTTCCCGAACTGAACTTCACCTTCCACAGGATCGGCTGCTCGTGCTCTTGCACTTGGAGGAGATTCCGATCTCTCACTGTTCTTTCTTCCTGCAAGGAAAGACAGCAATGCAAACCAAACATCCAGCTGCCTTCTGCCACTCCAATCCACGTGCTTTTTCCCCACAATTAAAAATGCCTGGTAGTTGTAAATGGAAGTGTCAATGGAGTGAGCGACATACTACTCACAGTAGCTTACTTTTTGCTACACACAGCATGAAAGCAACTACCACAGTAAAACGGGGATATGTAAGCTCACTAGAGGATCAACTAACACAGCCACACAATTATTCAACCACAAAAGAAGCATATATTATATTAAATAACCACAAGTATGCATGTTGTACCACAACCATAGGTACACAGCTTCTGTAAGTTCTTTGCTAGTGGAACTACAGGTCACAAGAGACATTACAACAGGCTGAGATTTTATTCTTTCCACTTTTAGCTCAAAACACTATTGCTGTCAAATACAATGTCATACATGACTTTTTTAAAACTCTTTAGTTAATAATGATGATGTAATTCTTAACGGCAACATCTCCCAGGATGTCAGTGACAGCAGCTAGAACAGAAGTTACCCCGGGATGAAGGATGCGTTAATCGGCCCCGCAGCGGGCCGGGACCGG
>NW_010294708.1:0-699 GCF_000700745.2 Antrostomus carolinensis
GAGCAGAGCGGGACAATCCCCTCCCTGGCCCAGCTCGCAGTGCACGGCTGGATGCCCCGAGGACACGGGTGTCCCTCTTGGCTGCCAGGACACACTGTTGGCTCATGTTCAATTTGCCATGGACCAGAACCCCCAGGTCCCTCTCTGCAGGGCTGCTCTCCAGCCTCTCGTTCCCCAGGCTCTGTGTGTGTCCAGGGTGGCCGTGATCCAGGTGCAAAATCCAGCCCTTGCTCTTGTTAAAATTCATACGGTTGGTGATTGTCCAGCTCTCTGATTTATCCAGATCTCTCTGCAAGGACCTCTCTGCCCTCAAGAGCGTCCACAGCTTCTCCCAGTTTGGTGTCATCAGCAAATGATTAGTTAGTTAGCAGTCCTTCAAGTCCTGTATCCAGGTTATTTATGAAGACATTAAAGAGCACCGGCTCCAGGATGGATCCCTGCAGGACCCGATGTAACCCCACTCACTATACCCCTTTGAGCCCATTGCTCACCCGTAGCTGTGTGTGTTGATTCAGCTGCATGCTGGACATTCTGTTCAGGAGGATACTGTGAGAGATGGTATCGAAGACTTTACTGAAGTCGGAAAAGATTACATTGACTGGCTTCCCTTAGTGGGTAACCTTGTCACAGAAAGTAATTAAAAGAGGTTAAATCATTTAGTTCTGTAAATACACTGAATTAGTATACAAATCAAGTTTA
>NW_010294708.1:767-10910 GCF_000700745.2 Antrostomus carolinensis
ATGCATCCCCACTGACTACAACCCTTTGAGCCCAACCCATTAGCCAATTACTCACCCATAGCAGTGTGTGTTTATTCAGCTGTATGCTGGACTTTTTGGTCAGGAGGGTACTGTGAGAGACAGTATCAAAGGCTTTACTGAAGTCCGAGATTACATCGACTGGTTTCCCTTGGTCAGCTAGGTAGGTAACCTTATAACAGAAATAAATTAGGTTTGTTAAGCAGGACTTTCCTCTCATGAACCCATGCTGGCTGGAACCAATAATTACGTTGTTTTCCAGGTGGTTTTTTGATAACTCCCAGACTAATCTTCTCCATAATTTTGCCAGGCACAGAAGTGAGACTTAAGGGCCTGTAGTTGCTGAGTCTTCCCATTTGCCCTTCTTGAAGACTGGGACATTTGCCAGCTTCCAGTCAACTCAGACCTCTCCAGATTCCCAAGAGCATTGAAAGATCATTGAGAGAGGTCTCACTATAACATCTGCCAGCTCTTTCAGTACCATCGGGTGGATCCCCTCATGACTTACAGGGATCCAGCTGGAGCAGCAAATCCCACACAAATTCAGGGCTGGTGGGGAGCTAATCATTCTCACAGTCATGGTTCTTTAGCTCAGGGCACTGGGGGTTCCTGAGCCCAACCTCGGTGCTGAAGACCGAGGTGAAGAGGGCACTGAATGTCTCTGCTTTGTCTGCATCCCTGTTTGTGATGTGACCGTGCTCATCAAGTAATGGGCCAATGTTATTCCTGGTCTGCCTTTTGCTATTAATGTATTTAAAAAAGCCTTTTTAATTGTCTTTCACGGTACTAGCCAGCTTTAACTCTAATTGAGTTTCAGCCACAGGGATTTCCTCCCTGCAGTGGCGAATGGCATCTCTGAAGTCCTGCCATGTTGCCTGACCTTGCTTCCACTGGCCATACACTGTATTTTTCTGCCATAGTTTTAGAAGAAGATCCCTGATCAGTGAAGCCAGCCTTCCGCCTCGCCTGCTTGACTTCTGACATTTTGGGATTGCCTCCTCCTGTGCTCTTAGGAGGTGATACTTAAAAAGTGACCAGCACTGGTAGACTCCAGCACCTTCAAAAGCTTTTTCCCAGGGAACCTTACTAAGTAGTTCCCAGAGCAACCCAAAATCCGCTCTCCTCATGTCTAGCGTTGAGGTCTTCCTGGTAGTTCTCCTCCTGTTACTGAAGATTTTGAACTTTACTGCTTTGTGGTTGCTGTGGCCAAGGCTGCCACCAATCGCCACTCCACCCACAAGACCCTCTCTGTTGAGGAGCAACAAGTCAAGGAAGGCACCTTTCCTGGTCAGTTCCCTTAGAACCTGTACCAAGAAGTTGTCATCCAGCTGGTTTAGGAATCTTCTGGACCTGTTTGTACCAGCTGAGTGGTATTCCCAGTTGACATCCGGCAAGTTGAAGTCCCCCATAAGGACTAGGGCAGATAATTTAGAAGCATCCTTTAGTTCCTTAAAGAACAACTCATCAATGTTTCATCATGCTGGCTATAGCAGACTCCCATGACGACATCTGCTTTCTATGTCTGTCCTTTTATCCTTACCCAGAGGCTCTCAAGTGTGCCATCACCAGCCGCAAGCTCCATGAATTCCAGTCCCTCCGCTACACACAGTGCACGTCTCCCCTGCCCTGCCTACCCCTCCTGAAGAGCCTGCAACCATCCATCATGGCACACCAGTCACAGGACTCATCCCACCAGGTTTCAGTTATGGGAGGTCAGAGGCCACATAATGAATGCTTATCACAGTTTTGTTTTAACACAGTCTGGTCAAATCTGTCATCTCAGCCCTTTGAGCCCCACTTTGAGCACCAAAAAGGGCTGTGGTGATTTCACTTGGCTAGCAGCCAAACACAGCCACTTGCTCACTCTCCCCCCAGGGAACAGAGGGAGAGAGATGGAGGGGTAAGGGTAAGGAGACTCGTGGGCTGAGATAAAAACAATTCACTAATTGAACTTTAAATAATAATGCTAATAACTGTAATAACAGAATATGCAAATGAGTGCTGCACGGTGCAGTTGCTCACCACCTGCCAACCGCTGCCCAGCCTGTCCCTGCCTAGAGATCCTGGAGCAGAGACAGTCCTGAAACCAAAACCACAATCCCAGAAGAGTGAGCCCAAGCGATCCCTGAGAGAATCCACAGCTTTCTGGTCAACCCTCATTAATATACAGAACATGATGTGAGAGGATACGGAATATCTCATTGACATATCCAAACGACAGGTTTGGGTTTTGCTAATTACTACATCTCCTCCTCACAGGCCTTTGCACTTGCAGACTAGCAAAAGAGTTGAACTCAATGATCCTTGTGGGTCCCTTCCAACTCACAACATTCTATGATTATTCTGTGAAAACATGAAAGCCTTGGACATCCAGTAACAACTAAATACATTAGAATGTTAATTAACATTCTTCTCATAAGAAATCCCATACTGAAAGTAAAGCACAGTGCTTTCTAGATAAACCAGGACAGAACCTCTACTCACCTGCTTGATGCTAAGAAGAAGAAAGTTGATTAAAATGTTATCATAGAATCATAGAGCACATTCGGTTGGAAAGGAACCAACTGCGATATATACCAGTGATGCACAGTACAATTGCTCACCACCCGCTGATAACGATCCTGGAGGAGCGAAAAGAAACCCCAAAACCAAAATCGCAATCCCAGAAAAGCGAGCCCAAGCAATTCCCAAGAGAATCCTCCCCCCACTACAAGCACAGTGTCCTTGTAGTTATCGACCTTGTTCTCATAACAATCTTCACTGAAACCAAAACACAGTGCTTTCTAACTGCTAAGAAGAAAATTAACCCTATCCTAGCAAAACCAGGACAGGTCGTCACTGCATTCAAAACCACAGAAGCACCTGAGAACAGATACATAGGAATTAGGTCTTCTTCACCAAAAAATGTGGTAGGATCAGTAGTCCAGGTGAGGTGCTTCTACACCAAAGCACAGAACACAGGCAACAAACAGGAGGAGTTGGAAGCCGTTGTGCAGCTGGAAAACTATGACACAGTTGCCCTCATGGTAATGTGGTGTGATAGTTTCACTGGGCCAGTGCTCTGCTATCCAGCTCCAGCAGCAACTGATAACATCAGTACTGTTATCAATGATGTTCTCATAACAAGTCTGACCTGAAACCAAAACACGGCTCTTCTAACTACTGAGAAGAAAATTAACTCTATCCCAGCAAAACCAGGACAGGTGGTGGGATGACTCACACAACAAAAGTGATGCTTATTAACTCTTCAGGAGTTAACTGCCCTCTCTGCTCCCACTGGCAGATCTTCACCGCCCTCAGTCTCTTCCGCAGTGGAGTTCTCTGCAGCACGCTGGAAGGTGCGTTGAGTGTCCATGGCATGACTCCCTGTGGGAAGCTGCAGCTGAGTAGCGCTGCAGACAGCAGGAGCCAGCCCTAGAGCAGAGGAGGGGAGGAGGTAGCCGTCACCAACTGCCTCTCCCATGCCAGCATTGCCCTGCTGGGAGCTCCTCCACTCCTGGGGTGACCCTGTGGAGGTCCAGGGGGAGCCCAGGATCACATACTCTTCTGCCCTGGTCTCTAGAAGAGCTTTCCTGCTGGCACACCCTGGCCCTGGAGTCAGCCCCTGCATCCCTGGCCCTGGGCCCATCTCTCCCTGTGGAGATGCCATGCTGGAGCCTGCCCTGGTGGGAGTTTCCCAGGTGATGGAGGCTGGTTTTGCAGTGCCCATGGTTGTCACCTATCACCTGGGAATGCTGCTCTCCCATGGTCTTTCCACAACTCTGCTCTGTCCAGCGTTGGTCAGCAGTGCAGAGTGTTGGGATCTCACTGTCACATCTCTTGGGGAGATCTCTGGGAGCTGCAGGAGCACGCACAGTGACAATCCTGCATTGCTCCAGGAACAGACCCAGCCTGCAGGGCCAGACTGTTCAGGCCCCAAAATGCCATGAAACGGGCTCTGTTTACTCTGGTGTGCTGCCCTCTCACACACACCCGGGGCCTGTGGTGCATCTCCCCAAGGAGGAGGAGGAGGCAAACCTCTGCTGGGTGCAAGAGTGAGGAAGAGCTATCTGTTACACCTGCAGGAGGGCAGAGCTGGTGGGGATTTGGCATGGGGCAGACACTGGGCTCTTCTCCTCACTCCCTACTTGGGGTGGCTTGAGTCCACAGGTCAGTGTCAATACTGCCCATAGGTGTTCACTGTCCTGTGTTCAGAAAATACCCCCACCTCCACTCTCCTTCTTCACTGCTTCACTTTTATCCATTATTTCTCTGAATCTGGGCCCACCATTCCTGGAGACTGGACATCTTGCAGACCACTTTCAAGCCATGTCTTGCACCTCATTTTGGTTTTGGAGATTTTTGCCAGGGAAGCAGCAGAGGCACCATCTCCTGGCCCTCCCTACATGTGCATGGCTTTGGAAAGGCCTGTGCTTCCCTATTCCTACTGGCATGGGCTGGATGGAGACATCAAACACCAGAGGTGGGTGCTAGCCGTACCAGTCCCACCTCTGCAGGGCTGTGCCTGACTTCAGTGGCTCCGGGTTCCCTGAGCTGAGGCTCTGTTCAAGCAGTGGTGATGGTGGAGGGAAAAGGATGTAGAGACAGGGTCAGAGTAAGAAATGTCATTGCACCAGCTGGGAGTCCCACAGGTCTGTCCAGGCTTGTTCAGCTCAGACACCCCTACCCACTGGCACAGCCACGTGCTTCCCATGTTGTATGGGATCTCCACCTGGAGACAGGATAATCTCACCCTCTGACCCCTGGAAAGGCACCAGAACAGTGTTGTCTTGGTCCGAAAGGTCACCTAGTCCCTGGGCTGGGCCAGCACCCTCACACCACACCTCTCAGTGCAGCCAGAAAGGATTCCTAGTGTGCTGCTGATGTCTGTCCCCTCCCTGAGATCAGGCACTCTGCTGCCAAGCATTGTCCTTGGGTAGTTGGTGGGGGGGGTCTGTGGTGCAGAGCAGTGACCTGAGCTCAGGTCCAACACAGCTGCCTACCTCTATTCTGGGAGGGGGCTCAAAGGAGGCACAGCCCTCCTACCCCACACCCAGACCCTGGGTGGGCAGGGCAGGGAAGGGCAGACCCACAGTGACTGGAGAGGACCAGTGCTCCAGCTCCAGCCTGTACCCACCTGAGGCTGGTGACACAGGAGCAAAAAAAAAACAACCCTTGGAGATGCTGTGTATTGAACCCAGGACCTCTCACATGTGAAGCAGCTGCTCTGCTACTGAGCTACATCCCCTTGACACCTGTGAGCAGGAAAGACACTCTCCTCCCATGACATGTCTCTGACAAGCACAGCCCTGTTGTCACCTGGGTGCCCAGGGACCCTCTGCAGAAAACAGCACTTGAATCCTCCTGAGATGGGGGAAAGACTTGGCACTTAGGGACATGGTTTGGTGGTGGAGTTGGCAGTGTTGGGTTGATGGTTGGACTCCATCATCTTAAAGGTCTTTTCCAACCACAATGTTTCTATGATTGTATGATTCTAAGTCTGGACAGCCTCTTCACTGGGGTCTGATCCTGGCACAGGACTGTACTGCAGAGCGCTACCCCGTCAATGTCTCTGCAAGGGCAGACCACAGTCACTGTGAACTTCTGGAGTGGTTGAGTGGAGTTAAGATGATGCACTGCTCATCCATTCTGCTTTGCGCACGTGGTCCCAAAACCCATCCTCAGCAATGACTCTTGTTCTTGCTCAAGAATAACCTAGAAGGACTCCTTTGGAGCAGTGATAGTCCCACAGGTATTGTCCCTGTGGCCAAGCATTGTCAAGCTGGTGCTCAAAGCTGGCGAGACAGTAACCTTGCCTGGACAGTCTCTTCCTCTCCCCCTCTTCTCACTTGCACTCAATCACAACAAAATACAAACTTCTCTGCAGGAGCATCCCTGGGGAAATGTCTGAGGCAGCAGATCTGCAGGCGGCCAGGACTTGCACGTTGCTGTGGGACAGTATGAGCCCGGTATGTGCTATTCCTTGGCCTGACCGGTTGACTGGGAAGAAGCAGAGACTGGAGACAGAGAGGGCTGTCCTGGGTTGCAGTTGTCACTGTGTTCCCAGTGGGTGAGCAGCATTCTGTAGCAGCAAGATATTGCAAGGGGGATCCCAGCAGCTTGTTGGAGCTCATGACCAGGTCTTTCTTCCTCTGGGCAGGGACTGATGGCTGTGAGGGGCTGCAGCTGAGCTGGACAGTGCAGTCTGGTGGGTAAGCAGGTTTGGGTAAGGAAACTGGGGGCAGTTGAGACACTTGTGCTGTGGGCCCTGTGTCTGGTACTGAGGGAATGGAGAACACAGAAGTGTATGGGATGCCAGGACCTGTGGAGGAAGGTAAATCTGGAGAGTAAAAATGATGATGAGTGGTTGAACGGGGACTGTTCTGAAGACACAGTGACAGTTGGTGACTTTCCATGCCAGACCGCAGGCATTGCTGGTATTTCTGTCCTGACTTGTGCCCTTGCAGCAGGGAGGAACTAATGCAGAGGGATGATCATGTGGAGACCACCCCAGAGGAGCACTGAATGGAGTCCTGCCCCGGGAGAGGCTTTTGTTGTTGGAGGAAGGCTCCTTCTGAGCTGCACATCTGCAGCTACAGAGCAGGGACAGTGCTCTGGCAAGAGGTGAAGGAGCAAGCAGGACTGGCACAGGCCGGAAGAAGGCAGACAGGCTCTGCAAAGATCTAAAGGAGAAAATCATTGCTGAAGCCTGGGGTTGAACCAGGGACATTTAGATCTTCAGTCTAATGCTCTCCCAGCTGAGCTACTTCAGCCCTGCCACAGCAGTCCCTGTCCCTGTGTCACCTGTGCCAGGCCATGGGCTGAGACACACAAGGAGTGCTCCTCAGTGACGTTCCCAGGGAAAAGCTGTGCCCAGCCACAGGCAGAGGTGACCTGGCCCCTCCCTGCCTCCAAGGCCGGGTGGGCTCCGGGTTTGGGTGGATGCCATCTTACACTGGGTGTGCCAAGATGTCTGTGGGCCTCGTAGAAACAGGACAGTGGCGAATGTAAGTGGGCACACCAGGCATGTGCAACTGCAAAGGCTGAGGGTGGAAGAAGCATTGGACTGGTCAAAGACCTTATCTCCTTCCCCATGGAGGGCCTCCTCCCATGCCTTTTCCTTAGCTTAACTGCACTCCTTCATTCCCACCTCCTCTCCCATCTCCCTCCTGAGCAGTGCAGGGGATGGGGAATGGAGGTTGTGGTCAGTACATAACAGTTCTTCACTGCTTCTCCTTCCTTCTAACACTCTTCCCTTGGGGTCTCCTACGGGCTACAGTCCTTTGAGATAAACCTGCTCCAGCATGGGCTGTCCTCAAGCCACCATTCAGGAAATAACCAACATCTCCAGTGTTGGGTCATCCACAGGCTGCAGGGATTACCTTCTCCACTGTGGTATTCTCCATGGACTGCAAGGGAATCTCTGCTCTGGCACCTGGAGCATCTTCTCTCCCCCGTTCTTCACCAATCTTGGTGTTAGCAGGGATGTTTCTCACACTTATTTTCCCTCACTCCCTCTCTAGCAGCCATGCCTTTCTTAAATATGCTTTCACAGAGGCTCCACCAGCTTCATTGATGGGCTCAGTTCTGGACAGCGGTGGGTCCATTTTGGAGCCGACTGGGACCAGCTCTGTCTGGCATGGGGGCAGCCCCTGGTGTCTGCTCACAGAGACCACCTCTGCAGCCCCCCTGCTACCAAAACTAGGATATGGTGCTGGGTTTGTGTGGCAAGGTTTTGGTAGCAGAGGGAGCAGAGTGGTGGCTTCTTGATGAGAAGCTGCCAGAAGCTTCCCCCATGTCCAACTCAGCCAATGCCACCCAGCTCCAAGTTGGAGTCACCACTGGCCATGGCTGAACAAATAAGCGGCAGTGGGAGTGCCTCTGTGATAACATATTTAAGAAGAAAAAAAGAAACCAACCCAAACCTGTGCACTTTACAGCCAGAGAGAGGAATGAGAACATGTGAGTGAAGCAACTCTGGGACTGCTGATAAATGATGGAGAGTGACTTGCTGAGCACTTGCTCCAGTGTAGGATAGGAGGTACCACCTCTCGCTGCCCTTGGGTGCATCCTATCCAGCCCCATAGACTTGTGTGTGTCTAAGTGGTGTAGCAGGTCGCTAACCATTTCACCTTGGATTATGAGGGGTTCATTCTGCTCCCCGTCCCTGTTTCCAGCTAAGGGGGTTGGATACCCTGGGAACAATTGGTCTTATTATTATTAAAGACTGAGGCAAAGAAGGAATTAAACACCTCAGCCTTTTCCTCATAATTTGTTACTATGTTTTCCTTCTTTTTTTTGATGAAGTATTTATAGAAACATTTTTTATTGTCTATCACAGCAGTATCCAGATTGTGTTCTAGTTGGGCTTTGGCCCTTCTGATTTTCTCCTGCATAACCTCATAACATCCTTGTTGTCCCCCTGAGTTGCCTGCCCCTTCTTCCAGAGGTCATAAACTCTTTTTTTTTTTTTCCTGGTTCCAGACAAAGCTCTCTGTTCAGCAAGGCTGGTCTTCTTCCTCCATGTCGGCTTGTCTTTTGGCTCATGGGGATGGCCTGCTCCTGCACCGTGAAGATTTCCTTCTTGAGGAATGTCCAGTCTTCCTGGTCTCCTTTGCTCTTCAGCATTGCCTCCCAAGGAACTCTGTCAACCAGGCCCATAAACAGGCCAAAGTCTGCCCTCTGGAAGTCCAAGAGAACAGTTCTCCTGACCCCCCTCCTTATTCTCTGAGAATCCAAAACTCTATCATTTCATAATCACTATGCCCAAGATGGCCTCCAACCATCACATCTACAAGTCCTTCTCTGTTTGCAAATAACAAGTCCAGTGAGTGCCTTCACTTGCTGCCTCGTTCACCAACGGTGTAATGAAGTTATCTCAATGAACCTCCTAGACTGTTTCCTCTCCAATGCACTGTATTTCCAGCAGATAGAATCATTAAGTTTGGAAAAGACCTCTAAGATCACCAGGTCTAAGATATCTGGCAAGTTAAAGCCCCCCATGAGAACAAGGGCTTTGATCATAAGACTTTGCCCAGCAGAATACTTTGTCTGCCTCTTCATTCTGGTACGGTGGTCTATAAGAGACTACCACTGTTATATCTGCCTTGCTGGCCTTTCCCCTGATTCTTACTCATAAACATTCGACCTTTTCATCACTATCATCAAACTCTAGACAGCCAAAACGCTCCCTAACAGGCAGGGCTACCCCACCTCCTCTCCTTCCTTGCCTGTAGACCCTTCTCCCTGCTTGTCTCCTGCACAAGATGTTTCTCTGCCCACGGGCACTGGGGCAGGTGAAGGCCCCAGCTGAGGGACAGGAACCCTGGCTCAGCTCCCAGCAGTGCCTACTTTAAGGGAAGGACTCCAAAATACCCTCTGCCATGAAAATGTGCTCCCATGAGCATCCTCCTAGGCAGGCCCTTCTCCAGGCCAAGGGATGGATGACAGCATTGGGCTGTATCTCCTGGGGATCCTTTCTGCCGCCCCTCTGGACTCTCCCTTGTGTGATTCCCACCATGCTGAGGGAAAGGTCCCCCCAGGCCCCTGCTGCCTGCACACCGGTGCTGTCCCGACACAAACCCACTCTGACACTCAGGTGAGGCAGCAGGAGAGCAGGGGTGGGGGCTGGACCACAGGAGGAGGTGGGATCCTGGGGCTGCTGTGGGGGCTTACATCCCCTGCCCAGGAAGGAGACAGCTCTGGGGCTGTGACAGGAGCGCTGGGGTCTGCAAGGGCCCGAGGCAGAAGGAACAGTCCATGGAACCTGGGGTCTTATAGAGCCATTGAAAGGACAAACCTAGTCCCATGTGCCCCAGCAAGTGGCTCTGCACCCTCTGCCAGGGCACTGGGGAGCAGATCTGCCTCCTAACCACTGTGGGAGGTGATCCACGGGCTGTGATACCCCTTGGGCACCATCGCCACCTTAGGACTCACTTCTGTGGGCCCAGGGCTCACCCCAAACAGCAGCCTCATGGCCTCTGTGCCATGGGACCAGCATGGTCCAGGTAGGGCCAGGGGAAAGAGCAACTGGGGAATGTTGGGGTGAAGAGATGGGTGCTCCCACTGGGGTGCATTCTGGGACCTTGTAGAGAGAGACATTTTTGCTGGAAACTGTGGCTGGCAGGAAGGAAATGTCTCTGTCAG
>NW_010294708.1:10949-16066 GCF_000700745.2 Antrostomus carolinensis
TGAAGCCACGATTGCTGTCCATGAGAAGTGCCCTTTCCCCATGGCCATATTTTTGTGCTCTACTCCCTGCCATCAGCCGCAGGGAGACACCTCGACACCTGGACAGGCAAGTACCAGCTCGGCCTCAAACCCCAAGGCCTTTTACTAAGAACACACATGGAGGAAAAGCATAAAAGCAGGGTAATAAAAACAGAGGAATTCCCCGGCTGTTCCTGCTGCCTGTGGGAAAAGGGAGATGGTTCCCTGGTGCTCACGGCTCTCCCAGCTGCACAGACCTCTCCTCCCTCCCAGTTGCACCCAGCTGCACAGCAGGGTCAGGCTCTCCTGGTCCAGGGCTCAGGTACTGCTTTGTGTCCTCAGGGGGACGTGCCAGAGACACCTCTTCAGCATCATCGTAACCCAGGCTCTCTGGGAACAAGAACCAGGCATCTCCCTGAGCTCCAGGGATTCCAGCACTTCTCCAGGAGTACAGGTTTGCCCCTGCAAGCAGCAAGGCAGACCATTGCACATTCATCCCAAGGGGTGCACCTCCTGGTCTGTACATCAGCTTCCCCACTTCTCCTCACCAGTTCTGAGATGTTCAGCTCCCTCTCCCACCCTCAGTCCCCCCAAGGAAAACTCCCGGGACAGGCTGCCTCATCCCAGGAGGTTGGGTCCTTGGTACATCAGTGACTCGCCCGGCATCAGGGATGGCACCCCAGAAACTGGCAGCAACATCTTTCCCTCTCACCTCCAGGTGCATCCCTGAGTCCTGCTTCCCCCTCTGGCACCCTGGGCACTTCCCAGTCTCCCTGCCCAGATGTAGGATTGTCCCCAGATTCAGAAACCTCCTTGGCATCATCATAGCCATCCACTGGGTCATCTCTGCATGGCACAGGGACATCTGAAAGAAGAAGGGAACTGGTGACAGTGAGAAGATACGAACTGCAGAGCAGAGGACAGGAGGATGTGCAAGAACATGGTGCTCAGACATTGGTGTTGGCAGCACCACAGCAGAACCCCCTCCCCAACTCTGATGGTGACACTCAGTGGCACTGCTGTCCATCACACGTCTGCGGAGAGGAGAGATCAACCCCTTCCTGCCCCTCCTTACCTGCTGCTGACCCTGGGCCATCCTCTTCCTTGCTTGTCCCTGGGGGAGGGCAGTAGCTTGCTCAGGGACACCTCTGAATAGGAGCCTGGAGAGAGGCGCAGTGGTTGTAATGGGAGCACGCTCTGCTGATCCAGCTTGTGGTCAGTGCTGCTGAGGACAGGGAACCCGCAGAGCCAGGGCTGAGAGGGGAGGAGGGCTCAGGACTCGCTCTGCTCCTCTGGGGCAATCCCCATCTCAAAGGGGCTCCCAGAGCTGCCCCGGGACAGCCCCTTTCCTCACCCCTCAAGTGTCACCCGGCATGCAGGGGAATGCGAGAGGGATGGGCAGAGCTGGTGGGGAGGAAGCTCAGGACATGGCTGCTCTCCCCACAGAGCCCACAGCCTCAGCACTGCAGGGACCATGGGACAGGGGGCTGCAGGGAGTCAGCCCTGGGTGGGAGCCAGGGGAAAGAGCCCTGTAGATGTGCCCCCATGAGGTACCCATACCCACCTGAGCCGCTGAACCTCGCTTGCTTCTCCCATGGCAGGCTGTAACCAATCTCCTCATACATGGCCTCAGAGAAGGGCTCCTGAGCTCTCTCAGATCCTGTGGACAGAGGCAGGGCTGGCCCACGGATGGGCAGAGAGGGGACAGGAGCTCTGCTCCCCCAGCCCTGTTCCCCTGGCCCACCCCAGCGCTATCCCCACAGCACAGCCCCACTGCACTATCCAGGCACGGCTGCCACTTCCTCAATGGCCCCATGGAGGGGACCTGGGGCAGCAACACCCTTGCACGTTCCCTTCAGAGACAGCCCTTGTGTCCCTCTGGCCCCTGGGTCAGGTTCCTGGTGCTGAGCTTGGAGCAGCTCCTGCCCTTCTTCTCCCCCTGGAGCTGCCCCCTCTCTGTCCCATGGATCCATAGCACGGCCCTGCCCTGCCAGGGGGAGTTCAGGGCTGGGTGGACGAACAACCTGCAAGCCTGAAACCATGGGGATGGACCCTGCTGCCCCTGCCATCTCCCCTGTCAGAGACTCCACCAGCACTGCCCAGAGTGCTGCCAGTGGCATGTCCTTGTCTGTCTCCCTTCTCCCATTTCCCTCAGCCCAGCTCTGCCCTTTGTCTCCTCACCCCATCCCCAAATCTCCCCATGTCTGGACTCTCTCTAACCCCTGCTGCTGGTGGCCCATCATCAGCCAGTCAATGGGACAGTACATGGGACAGCAGGCAGCACACTTGTTCCCTCAGCTCTGCCTGTACCACCCACTAACACCCCATAGCACCCCTGGCCCTGCCAGGAGGCATCTTTCCTCAGGGACAGCGAGGGAAGGACCCACCTCTGCGCCCAGCCCTGGCACTTTGCACTTGCCTGGCCAGGAGGCCAGGAGCAGGCAGAGAAGGGCTCCCAGGATGATGCAGATGATGATGGGCACTGAGACTCTCCCGCTGCTCGTCAGACGGCCCCGAGTGGGATCTGTATGGGCAAGAAAATGTATGGGGCAGCACCAGGCCTGGGAGAGGTGGGGGGCCAGGACACACCAGCCCTGACCCCCACTACACAGGAGATAGGGAACCCCGAGGGTGAGTGATAGGGAAGCTCCCACCCTACTGCGTAAACGACAACCCTCCTCATGGTTCTCCTGGCAAGGACCCCCTTCTGTCCAGCTGTGGGTCACAGTCTGGCCCTGGGAAGACCCAGCGCTGGTGGTGAGGAAAAGGTTACCTGCTTGGGGGGTTGGTGCTGCCGTCCTGGGTGCAGCTGCAGAGGAGCAGGAGAACTGAGCTGAGAGGCTGGGACTGCAGGTGCCATGGAGCTTCCTCTCTGACATGTCGTATGTGTGTGTGACATCCCTGATACATCCCACCCAAATTGCCCCTCCTGTGGGGCTGATCAGGGTGGCCAAGACAGAACCCAGAGCCTCGCTCTAGGCCATGGGCAGGATGGTGCAGGCAGCCTGGGAGGTGCCCCTTGGGGCTGCAGGACCTTGCAGGCAGAGGCCGGAGGACATCCAGCCCCACAGAGGCTGCTGCCCACTGGACACCAGGCTCCCATGCTCTGCAGGGATGGCCTGGCTCTCAGGAGCTCTGGGTTCATGTTGGGACTCAAGGGGGAAAGCACCTTCTCCAGCTCCTTGCCAACAGCCCAGTGAAGGGCCCCAGCCCCTCCACTCACCCAAGCAGTGCACGGCAGCATCCTCTTTGTGCTGACAGGCACCATTGTCCCCAGTCCGGACCCAGCAGTCCTGCAGAGACGGTTCTGTCCCCCGGCACTCCACCTGCTCCAGCCAGATGGGGCCCGTCCCCTCCCCAAACGCAGCCTTGTCCAGGGCAGACACAGCAGGGCCACAGCCCAGCTGCCTGCACGCCACCTCAGCATCCCACATGTCCCAGGAGTCGTCGCACACTGTTCCCCAGGAGCCGCGGTGCCAGATCTCCACTCTGCCCGAGCACTCGTTCTCGCCTCCCACGGCACGAATCTTCTCCCTGTCTGGAGAAGACAGAGACCTCCCAGGGCAGCAGGACAGCTGGCAAAGTCCTACCGGGTGAGAGGGGCACGCAGATGAGCAGCTACCTGTGCAGTTCAGCGACTTTGGGCACGTGGACCCCAGGGCCAGGGGCATTTCTGTCTGTGTCCCTGCAGAAGGAAATGCTGCAGTGAAGGGGCTGCTGCAGAGGGGTCGTGCCACAGAGAGTGGAGCTGAGCTCTGCTCGTGCCTCCCTGTATCACCTCACTCCTGGCAGCAGCAGAATCCTGGTCATTCATGGGACACGCACAGTGGTGCAAGGGACCCTGGCTGCTCAGACCCAAAGGCACCCAGGTTCACAGAGCAGCAGGGGGGTGTCCTCAGAGGTCATGCTCCTTGGAGCCCTGGCTAGTCTTTCTAAGACCTTGCCTGGAGACACCTCTGCCTCCCATGGTGGCTGCTGGGAACCCAGCTGGCAACTGCTGGTGAATGTGGGGGGCTCTGAGAGCTGAAGCCCCATTTGTGCCACCAGCAGCAGCAGGATCTGGCACGTCAAGTAAAAGCCCCTGTGGACACTGTCTCTGCACTTGACTCTGCCCAGCAAGGAGTAGGACGTGGGGGGATGCTGGACCCCAAGTAGCTAAGAATTACCATCGCAGGTGATGTGGGTCTCATCTCTTAGGTCACTGCAGGACTGCGGGTTCCAGGGAGCGGAGGGACACTGCCAGAAGGAGCTGTTTCTCTCCCCACACTGCACATAATCCAGCCAGGTGGGGTCAGACAGTCTGCCGTAGAGCTGTTGTGTTTCCAGGGTCCCTCCATCCCCACAGCCCAGCTCCTTGCATGCCAGAGACACTGTTTGAGGAGTCATTGAGTTGGAGCAAATACTCCCCCACGTCCCGTTGTAGAAAACCTGCAGGTGCCCAGAGCAGTTGCTGCTGTTCTCCAGCCTCAGGGCCACGAACTCTGGAAGGAAAGACCCCAAAGAGAAATAGGTTGCTCTGGGACTGTGGGAGCAGGGATGGCCCTGCACCTCCCAGGCCTTCAGCCAGGCAGAAGCACGGCCAGCAAGTCCCCCTTGCACCCATGGGCAGAGAAAAGTCCCCGATGGACAGACTCCCTCTAACCTTCAGGGACAGCTGAGCTCCACAGGGACCCCAGGTGGGACTGAGGGGACCTGTGCGTGGCTGTCCCCAGAACAGGATTTGTCAGGGGCTCGGAGGCAGCTAGGAACAGCCAGCCATTGCCATCTCTCCCGTCATCCCGGCCTCCCTGGGCCCTGGACTCCCACCACAGCTCCTGGCACAGACCTGAGCAGATGACTCCTGCGTCCTCTTTGTGCCCGCAGTCGTGCTGCCCCCAGGATTCTGCTGGGCAGTCCCAGAGAGCAGCTTCGGCCCCAGAGCAGTTCACACTGTCCAGCCAGATCTGATCAGAACCTGCCTCAAAACGAGCAGACTCTTTGTGCCCGCAGTCGTGCTGCCCCCAGGATTCTGCTGGGCAGTCCCAGAGAGCAGCTTCGGCCCCAGAGCAGTTCACACTGTCCAGCCAGATCTGATCAGAACCTGCCTCAAAACGAGCAGA
>NW_010294708.1:16078-16304 GCF_000700745.2 Antrostomus carolinensis
GCCCCTCCGCAGCCCAGCTGGCGGCAAACGACGGTGGCATCCGACAGTTCCCAGCCATCATCACAGACGGTGCCCCAGCTGCCTTGGTAGTAGATCTCCACCCTCCCAGCACAGCGCCCAGGCCCATTCACCAGGCGGACTTGCCGACTCCCTGCAGTGGGGAGAAACCCCAGCTGCTGTCAGGGGCTGGTGCCCACCCCGCCCGAAGCCAGAGGGGGGCCGCGCA
>NW_010294708.1:16624-27558 GCF_000700745.2 Antrostomus carolinensis
GAAGTCCCCCCCCTGCCCGCGCCCCGGCCCCCCCCCCCCCCCCAGCCGCAGAGATGCGGAGTCAGCTGGGCCTGGGGACAGCAGCCATGTCCCAGCCCTTGATGGCACTGGGGCCCTGTCACTTCTCAGACATCACTACAGCAGTCGTAGGCTTGCTCCTGCCCCAAACCCCCAGCTTCAGGCACTGCAGCACCCGGAGCACTTGAGCCCAAGGAGATGGGCCCAGGCACTGTTGGCCACTGCAGCCTGATCTGCCCACGGAGCTCAGGGCCAGGCTGAGGAACCCCTTGGAGCCACCAGAAATGCACCTTATTCCTGGTGTTGGGGGGCTTGGGCCATTGGGGCACTGCTGTTAGACGGGACAAGTCAGCACTGCCTGCACAGGACTGTGTCCCTCTTGGCTGGTTGTCATGGAGTGACCCTGGGAGAGGAATGGGGAGCCACATGCTACCCTGTTCCTCTGCCCAAGGCCAGCGCCCTCCCCTCTGAACAGCCACTTTGGCTGCGGGACTTGTTTCCACAAGGAGGCACAACCCAAAATTCCCAGGCCATCTTAGGCCCTTTCCTTGCAGCCGTGGGTGGCCACACGAGCTGCTCTTGTTGCCTCTGATGTGGGGGAACCTGGTCCTCAGCACTGCCATACAAGTCCTGGGTGAATGGAAGGTGAAAGACAGGAATCAACAGACACTGCAGGGCAGGGAGAGGGTTTCATCTGAGTCCCAGGCACTGACTAAGGGTGGGCTGAGCCTCCTCAGGGACCACGAAGGATGTAGGCATCCTGGGTGGGCTCCCACTGGGCTTTCCTCAGGGACCAGGGAAATCAGCAGTGCATGTCCCAGCGCAGCAGTGTGACTGGTCACACCGGGCCCTCCACTCGCTGTTTCCGGAGGACACAGCCAGTTCCCTTTCCCCATCCTGGCCCCAAAGGTAGGGAACAGGCTGACCCCTTACCTGAACATATCATTCCGGCATCCCAAGTGTGATCACAGGGACATTTACCCTGTCTCTTATGTGTGCAATCAGACAGGGCAGACTCGGTACCACGACAGCTCACCTTATACATCCAAACAGGGACAGATCCTGGCGGAAAGTGTCTGAACCGAGGAGCTTTAAGAGCAGACCCACAGCCCAGCTGCTTACAAACCACTGCAGCATCGGCCATGTCCCAGTAGAAACCACACACAGTCCCCCACTGGCCCTGGTATTTCACCTCCACTCTCCCAGTACAGCGCTGTCCACCATCCTCCAGTCTCACTTCTGCAGCCCCTTCAAACATCAACATGAGACTGGTCAGGAGAGCACCGAGCCCCAGACTGCAGGTTTGGGGTCCCCCCCTGCACAGGCACCAGGGTGGAAGCCCTCTCCCCTCCCAGCTCTCCCCATGGGCTGTGCAGACTGCGGGACTCCAGACCCTCTGGGCCATTCACAGCCTTTGACATGTCCTCCCCTCCCAAAGGCCCCCTGCCCACACTCACCCACACACCGTGCCCCCAGCCCTGCACAGGACACCTACTCCTCCCTGAACCACCCCATGCCCATCAGGCTTTCCATGTCCCCAGGGAGCACCAACACAATCCTGAAGATCCCCCACCCATGTCCCCTACTTGCCACTGGCATCAGTGCTGGGACCCCAAGGAAGGAGGTTTCTTTACTGCCTGTTCATGCAGGCACCCCAATCTATGTGGGGCACAAACATCCCTCCTGGGGTCCCCAGAACCTGAGGGCAGTGAGAAGCACACAAGCCTTCCAGGGCACCCTGAAGGTGGGGTGGACCGGGCCCTGGGGATCACTGAGTACCACTGTCACCAGCTGAGCCACCACTGACTCCAGAGACCCAGAACTGGGGAACAGGGGATCCCAAAAGGGTATCACAGGAGGGGGTGTCCATAAATGCAGTCAGGCACAGGAGGCCCTAAACACTGGAGCCATGGATCTGGAAATACTCTCCCCCACCCAGATGGACACAGGCAAAGGCACAAGGTCCATGGACTTGAGCACCTTCTGACCCTTGTCTCAACGGAGCCTGGAAAGAAAGCCTGTTTCCAAAGGGATCCCGATGACCCCACTGGTACCCGCTGGCCCTGGGCTGTGGAATAAGGGAGCCAGCACTTACCCCTGCACAGCTGCACCCAGAGCAGCAGCCACAGCATCTGAGGAGACAGGAGTCCCTCCATCCCCATCCTGAGCCTCCTGCCCTGCTGCACTCCACTCTCTGCCACGGCTCCTGGAGACTCACAGGGACAATGATGATGGAGGGTAATGTATCTCTGCAGATGCTGAGCCAGCTGCAGGAGGAGCCAATCGAAGCAGCAGCACCTTTTTTGACATTATCGGGAGCTATCTACGCTCCGACACAGCCCAGCCCTCCAATGTTCTCCAGTGTTGTTCATGACCATATATGAGGGAACATATATGTCCCGCTGTGGGTGTTGCTGCAGTGGGACACTGTCACGGGACAAGCTGATTGTGGAAGGGAAATGGGTCTGTCATCCCTTGCACCCTTCTGTGGGGAAAGGGAGCACTGAGCATCTCCTATACTAGGCTCATTCAAGAAGCCAAGAGGCAAATGTCCAGCTGCCCCCAAGCCATGGGAAACCACAGAGCTGGGACTGACCTGGGATCTGTGTCAGGGTGGAAAGGCAAAAGCCCCTTCCCCTGCCACAGACCCAGCTGTACTGGGAGCAGCAGCTGGGAGAAGTCCTTGGCAAGGGGAAGAGCCCCTTCCTAGAAGTGCTGCCTCATCCATCCCTCCCTGGAGAGCCCCACGGTGGGTTCCTCACAGGAACCCTACCTGGGACATGCCCTGCCCTGACAGCAGACATGCAGCCAGAGACTCAGATGTGTCCTTGACTCTCAGCGTGTCACCAAGGAGCCGTTATTCCCTGAGGGCTGATCGGGAGCTGGAGCCTGCAGGTGCACAAACCACAGCCCATGTGGCCTCGCAGCGCTCATCACACTCCCCTGCAGCACCCGAGCAGGAAGTCTGTGGTTTCCTCCTGGCACCATGCCCAGGCACATGCACCCAGGCCACCCCGACCCCAACTGCTCCATCCAGGGCTGCTCCTTCGACCTCACAGACACGGGGATGGACAGCGCCCACCTCCTGTGATGCCCCTGTGATGCACATGGCCCCTCTGCACCAAGCCACAAGGCCACGGGATGCCATGGGTGATGTCACCTCACTCCCTCCCACTGCCACCGCTGTGTGCTCAGGAGTTTTACTGACAGTGACCTCACACCTTCGTACTTCTGTTGCTGTGTCCTCGTGAGTTACACCGTCACATGTGCTGTGTATGGGCTTCTGCTGCTGATGGTTCTTCCAAAAAGCCATATTGGGTTGATGTTGATGACACCAGAAGCACCCACACAAGCCAAAGGCTTGCTCTTGGCCTAGGAGCTACTCTGGCACCAGTGAAAGCACAAGCTTGTACACAAGCCACGTGCACACCCCTGACCTATCTGCCACTCAGCCACAGGTGATATCATAGCACCTAAACCTACGAACTGCCCACTCATGGCCCATCTGGTATTTGGACACAACGACCTTGCAAACACACAAGCTACTGGTCTGCTCCTGACCTGTCACCTGCTCAGGCACCGGTGCCACCACATGCACATGCACCCACCCTGACAAAGACTGGGGCTTCCAACTGTTGAAACCTGATTCTTTTGCACACTTACTTTTCCAGGCACTTTGCTTTTTCACATGCTAATTTTGGTTAGAATAAATCCCATTTGAGTGATTACCTTCTCTATTTTGCAGGTGTCTCCACAACATTAATTGGTAGTTGGCAGGACATCGATAGAGGAATTATTGCGGAGACACAGCTGTGCACCTTCTCCCTCAGAGGTACAATGGGCAAGGGAGAAGTGGTCTGACCCAGAGGCAGCTGTGGAAAGGCTGGAACAAAGCCACAGAAGTTTTTGGGGTGGTGAAGTGCTGAGGCCTGAACAGTAGGCTTTGAACCAAAGTTGACCTCTAGATGAATCTCACAACCAAACATTATAGAACTTGCTCATTAGCAAAATACGTGTGCTTGTTAATGAAATATGTCGCATAGATAAAATGTTATGAGAATATATTCATCTTGTTCCATTCCAGGGTGTGCTGTCAAGGCTGTGAAACCAGGTGTCCAGCCTTGTTCAGAAGTATGTGTTCACAGCTGGGTAGATAAAGAAACTTCCTTGGTTCCTCCCTGTGCCCTGGCCAGGCCTTGGGTGGAATTCCAAAGGAGAACACTGTGTTGTCAAGGGTGAGACCAGGGGTCTGGCCTTGTTCAGAAGTAAGTGGTCAAAACTGAGTAGATAAAGAAACTCCCTTGGTTCCTCCTTGGGCCCTGGAAAGGCTTTGGGGAGGAACCAAGGGGGAAAAGTTACCAAAATAGTCACTCCCCAGACACATCTCAAATGCTAGCCAGATGTGGAATGTGCCTGACTGAAGTGGAGCCAACCCTCCAGATGTTCCCATGCCTTTCTTCACTTAATTTGTTTGTTAAATTGTATAAAAGCAGGACCCTCTCACAGCAAAGATGGAGACCTCACCTACGAGTGGACGCACTGCGTAGGACTTCTCAATTGCTGCGAAGGGTTCTCTGGATCCTCCGCTGTCATTGGGGCTCCCCAGCTGATATAGGGGTCTGGATGGTGGTAAAGTATCTGGGCAATTGGTGATGTTTCCTTCTCAATCACTATGCTGCTTTCTCTTATGTAGCACTGATTAGGTGCATTACCCTGTTCATCTGTGTACCCTGCTTATTCCTCCTTTTTTCCACTTTAAACTAAAGTAAAATAAGTTTGTTTTTATTTTCAAGTTGGTGTCTGTGTCCTTTTGGCTAACCCCATCAATTGGCAAAACAGGTGGCAGAGGTGAAGGAACTGTGTGCCATCGTGGGTGCTTTCTTAACTCAGGTGCAGGACCATTCTGGAACATTAGAATTAGGTTATTTGAAGAGAGAAGTGAAAAGAGAAAGAGAGCGGATCATGCTAGACCAAGTGAAAAAGCCCCCCAGTGTTGTCCAAATACGAAAGTTAATTGTGGGCACAGATCCCAAGGATTGGGATGGGGACATCTGGGGAGACCCCGATGAAAATAGTTCTCAGGAAACAGAAGAACTGGAGGAAAAGGAAGTGTGACTCCTTATTAAAAGAGAGAGGTATATGGGACCTCATGGCAGGAACCCCAAATCACCACCCGTACCACCCCCTGGTCAGGACCTGAGCTCAGTAAACTCCAAGCCAGGTTTTTGCATAAATTGGGTAAAACCAAAATGGAGCATTTGTGGGTAGTGTCTTTAATGGGGATGGGGGAGACTGGATACTGCTGAGTGATGACGAGGCAGCAGGGTTTTGGAAACCTGGAGTGTTTCTGAGTGACGAGCCAGCAGGTGACCGTTCAATCATGTCCTGAGGGGGCATATTGGGCTGGGGATGTGGATCCCAAAGAGTGAGGGCAGCCTGTGACTATCTGGGTGAAAGCACTGTCAGAGTTAGCGGGAGTGCAAAAGTCTGTGTGTATGCAGCACCATGGGGATGCTGATTGCTGCTCTGGTGGACTCCAGCCATCTTAGATCGCTCATTAGAGGGCTACCAGACACTTAAAAATATATGTAAAAATACATGTCCAGTCTCTCCAAGAGAGGATCCAGAGGGCCATAGAAGATAACCCTCAGCATCCACCCGTGCACATGCTGACTTGGCCAGAGACGTTACACAATGTAGTCATTCATGGGCGCAAGATGGGTTGGTTGATCCCCGCCCCCCCCACCAGGAGTCTGAACCCTCCTGAGGTAAACTGGGTCGAATCCATGATCGGAGGAGAAACGACCTTTGGCGGAAGACGTCAGCATTAGGAATACTCTGGGTGGTGCTGCATGGGCTGCCCACTGACCATATCCAGAAACTGGTGGAATTACTAGAGGGGAAAACCAGGGAGAGACACTGGCAACCGCCCCTCCGCATGACAACACAGTTAACCCTCTCACACCCCTGCGAGAGAAACTGAATGGGTTAAAAAACTAGAAGTTGTGGTTTGGGGTTGGGCCACCCACTCTGCATGGTGAGTTCTTGCCAGTGGTCCACTACCAAGGAACCTGACATACATATCCCCATGAGTCCGAAGCAAATAAGTTTAGAGTTCTTAATTGATACAGGGGCCCAAATGAGTGTTCTAAACAAGCAACAAGCTGATGAGCCTGGAACAGAACCATCCAAGAAAGACTATAAACATAATAGGGATAATGGGTACAGCAGAAAAATGTCCCATTGCTCAAACTCAGTTTTGGCTGCCTGGGGAAAAGCGGATGATGGCCATGGAGGTGGTTCTAAGCCCTTATAAGGGGAATATAGTGGGATTTGATGTAACAGCAGGTAAGCAGTGGTATCTACCTAATGGCCAGGTGTAGAGATTTGGAAGCAGAGGAGCAGAGGTTGCCCTTGCTAGAACCCTGCAGCTTGCTTCGGCACTACCCCCTTCTGAAGTAACCTGCGTCTCTCAGTACCCTCTGCCAACTGCAGCTAAATGGGGTATTACAGAAATGATGGACGGCCTGGAGAAGAGACAGATAATAAGCAACACCCATTCCCCTTGTAATTCTCCAGTCTGTCCAGTCCATAAGCTTGATGGCCAGTGGCAGTGTCCTGGTTTTTGGACCTAGGATAGGGCTAATTTTCTTCTTCGGAGTTAGTAGTTAACCCTATGCTAGCAAAAACCAGGACAGGCAGTTAACAACTGATTATAAAAAATTCAATAGTAATACCCCACCGCTAACAATTGTCGTCCCAAGTGTAACCTCAACAGTAATAGCAATACAGGCAGCCACCCACCCCTAGATGTCAAGGATAGGTTTGTAATGATTCCCCTAAGCTGATTAAAAGACATGCTGATGTCTTGCACGACATTGGGAGATATGGTTACCACAGGTGGTCTTCATCATGAACAACCACTGGGGAAGTTATTGAAACCACTAAATTTGAGCATTCTGTCCTATAGGGCTGACCAGCTTCCACTATGGACTTACATAGGGCAACCTGTAGTGGTGAAAATACCCTCCACTGGCATTGCACTCTGGATCCTGGCAAAATCCAGAGCCTTACATGCCTGGGAAGCCCTGGACAGAAGCAGAAAACCCCACCATATTAGTGCTTGGTGGATAATCCCTGACTTCTAACCCTGAAGCCCAGTTTCAAAGCCGAGGCCAGCTCTGTGCTTCCTTACAGGACCATGGAAAAGTGGATTGCCTTGGTGCTCCTTCTGGCAATAGTGATAACCAGGACCTGGACAACAATGTGGTTGCAAAAATGATAGTAGGATTTGCCTGAATGCTAAACTTACTTATTTCCTACCCACTGACAATGTCACAGGGTGGGGATTGGAGCAGCACTATGCTCGAACGTTCTGTTGGCATCTGCCAGACATGGTGCTCGGCAGAACACTAACGCTGTATGTTACTAAAGGAGAAAGGTGTACGTGGGATCTTAAACCTTTTCAATAGATGAATGCTGCTTCCATATCCCAAACGTGTCAATACTATCTCAGGATCAGATCAGCAAAATGAAGAAAGTGGCAAAGACTCAAAATCAGTTGTTGCTGTACCAGGAACAAATTGGTTGGGGAAAGTTTTGGTATGTTTGGATTTTCTGTAAGGATTATTGTAGTTATGATTATTGTAATTTGTATGAGGTGCACAGTAGTGAAATCTCTGTCAATGGCTGAGTATACACCGTTAGCCTGTTCACGTATTAGATATCAGAATAATTGAGGAGTGATGATCCACAATGAGCACTAAAGTCAGACTCAACCAGGGTATAAACAGAGACCCGCCGGAGGGTGAGTTGAGTCAGTCCTCCTCAGAACAGTGGGTCTGCAGTCAGGGACGCTCCTCTTGGATCAGGATGCTGCCCAAGTGTGCTGGGCTGACCCTGGCTGGACACTAGGTGCCCACCAAAGTCACTCTATCACTCTCTCTCCTCAACTGGACAGGGGAGAGAAAATTTAACGGAAGGCTTGTGGGTCGAGACAAGAACAGCGAGAGACCACTTACCAATTACTGTCCTGGGCAAAAAAGACCTCACTTGGGGAAAATGAATTTAATTTATGGCCAATCAAATCAGAGTAGGACAATGAGAAATAAAACCAAATCATAAAACACCTTCCTCCCACCCCTCCCTTCTCCCCTGGCTTAACTATACTCCTGAGTTCTCTACCTCCTCCCCCACAACAGCACAGGGGGACAGGGAATGGGGGTTAAGCTCAGTTCCTCACACATTATTTCTTCCACTCCTTCCTCCTTGGTGGAGGACTTCTCACATTCTTCGCCCACCTCAGTGTGGGGTCCCTCTCACAGGAGACAGTCATCCATGAACTTCTTCGATGTGAATCGTTCCCGCAGGCCACAGTTCTTCACGAACTGCTCCAGCCTGGGTCCCTTCCGTGGTGTGCAGTCCTTCAGGAAAGGACTGCTCCAGCGTGGGCTTCCCACGAGGTCACAGCCTCCTTTGGGCATCCACGCACTCCAGTGTGGGGTCCTCCATGGGCTACAGGTGGATATCTGCTCCACCATGGACCTCCATGGACAGCAGAGGGACAGCCTGTGGAGCGATCCCCCGTGCATCTAGAGCCATAACACAGAAGTGCCTGCTTCTTACGAGTATATTGCTGTTAAGAGGTTCATTCTCAATTTTGGTGACAATAGCAGGGGCTTCTATTGCCTTTTCTGGGTGCAGCTGGAGGGGGGGCCTAAGAATGGGTGTTTGACACTGTCAAGGAATCACAGACCAATATGACGTTTAAGAACATGGCCGCTTACTCCCATAAAATGGTGGCACCCTGTTACAAAATGGAAGCCCTCCCTCCTGTCACTGAAATCGGGATTGAACTTCTTAACACCAACGTAGTCTTAGGAAGTAGCATTCTTTATTGCAGCGCGGGATGCACGGGGGATCACTCCACCTATCGTGCATGCTGACTTGTCTCTCTACAGAAGCTTTATACTATCAAAACATGCATATTCATTACTTTTCCAAGAAATTATTAACATATTCATTACATTTCCAGGAAGTCATTAATATATGTAAGTGTCCCTTTCACATGTGCACTCTCTCTCCCTGGTGGTCTTCGGGTGTCATCTGGTGGACATCAATAGTCTTCCTCACTGTGTCCTTTGGTTGAACTTTTCTCTTGCGCATGCTCAGTTCATTCTTGGGCCCGTTTCCAACCCTTCTACCTTGTCCCAAGGACTTGGCACAACACGTTCTCTTGCCACATCCCTGTGATCAGTAAAACAGAGTCTTAATGCTTCTATGAACATTAAGGTAATAAAATTCAACCTCTGAAACAAAGATACATTGTTCTTAACTCCAGTACTAAGTTAGTGATTAGAACAGGTCTAGGACTTCATAGTCTCTTCTTGGTGAGGTTTCTATGGTTTCCTATTTCAAACCTAACAATCCTGACTTATACATTATGCTTTACAATTTTCTACTTCTTAAATCAAACCCAACTGTTCTGTATCATCAAATCTTGATTGTTTCATCAGAATATTTGCAATATCCCCTCAAATGGCAGACAAAACAAAATGGCGGCCCCTGTGTTTGTCGGGGAAGGGCCTTCTTGTGATGTACTCGATTGGCTTGATTGGCTCTGCTGTGATTGGCTGGCCAGTGCTACCAGCCAATGACCGGTAAGAGGGAAGGAATTTTGGCCCGATGGCCTGCGAGGCTTCTGGGAGGGGGCGGGACTTCTGCCAGCAGCTGGGGAGTGGGGCACCTGCCCAGTGGTGCCCCCATCCCAGCAGTGCCTGTGCTCCGGGCGTGTGCCAGGGCAGGGTCCCAGCACACACCAGGAAGGACCTGGCAGGGTGACAATGCTGCTCTTGAGCCATGGTCAGATCATGGGTCACTGGGCTGTCAGAGCTCCAGGGCTGGTACCTGATGTAAGACCTTTCCCACCTTCGTCTGCTTCAAGTCTACACAACCCTTCTCCAAAAACCACTATGGGACCCTCCTGGGTCTCGTGTGAAGATCTGCATGACCGTGCTGAGGATCCCCTCGGGGCGGGGATGGCAAAAAGCATTTCCCACGTGCCTCCCTCACCTGGCCATGCTCTCCCTGTTTATCAGCACTGGCATGTTTGCCCACCTGAAGCCCCTCTCCATCTCCTCCTCATCGCTGTGTGGCAAGTATTCTGATGAAATAATCAAAGTTATACAGAAGAGTTGGGCTTGATTAAGAAGTAAAAAATCATAAAGCATAATGTGTAAGTTAGAACTGTTAGCTTTGAGCTAGAGAACCATAAAGACCTTAGTAAGAAGGGACTGTAAAGTCCTAGGCCAGCTCTAATCATTAACTCAGTATTAGAGTTAAAAAAAACAGCTATCTTTGCTGTAGTGTTGTGGAGATCGAAATTTATTACTCTAATGTTCATAGAAGCTTGAAAACTCTTCGTTTTACTGACCACTGACCACTTTGTTTTACTGACCACGCAAAGAGCGTGTTGAGCCAAGTCCTTGGGACAATGTCACCCAGGGGTCTTTTATTTTGGGTCGGTGGTCCCTGGTGGTTGCAAAAGCAACCCTTCAACTCATTTCAAGGCTTAATGGGCATGCACAGCAAGGCAGAGTTTTATGATAAATGGATGATAATTCTGAGAAATATAATAATTATGTATTATTTTGTATAATATAAACTTTACTCCGTGCACTATCAGGTCTGCACGACAGATGGAGCGATCCCCGTGTCTCCAGCGCTGCAATACAGAAGTGCAGCTTCCTCAGAGTACATTGGAGTCAAGGAGTTTCTTCCCGATTTCGGTGACAGTGGTGAGACGTTCAATCGACGCTGGAGATGGCTGCGCACTGCCCGCAGCACCCACAGCCCCCAACCGCGACGGGAAGCGCCTCAGGGCGAGGGGCAGCTCCCAGCAGGACCCCGCTCGCCGT
>NW_010294709.1:0-20273 GCF_000700745.2 Antrostomus carolinensis
GACTGAGGGGAGACTTAATTAATGTTTACAAGTGTATTAAGGGTGAAGGTTATGAGGATGGAGCCAGGCTCTTCTCAGTGATGCCCAACGATAGGACAAGGGGCAATAGGTGTAAGCTGGAACACAGGAGGTTCTGCTTAAACTTGAGAAAAAACTTCTTTACGTGACAGAGCACTGGGTGACAGAGCACTGGAACAGGCTGCCCAGGGAGGTTGTGGAGTCTTCTTCTCTGGAGACATTCAAGACCCGCCTGGACACCTTCCTGTGTAATTTCATTTAGGTTCGTGCTTTGGCAGGGGGATTGGACTAGATGATCTTTTGAGGTCCCTTCTAATCCCTAATATTCTGTGATTCTGTGATTCTGTGAAATGTATATATTATAAAAACTTTCTCATTTCTGTTTTGATTGCTGTCATTTAGCAAGATAGTTTTCTTTATTCATTAGTTACCATATTTATAGGGGGAGGTAATAAGTTTTTTAGACCAATAAATATAAAACTTCTCCTTACATTTTTTCATATTTATAACCTAAAAGTTAGTAAAACTCTAGCACAGATCAACAAAGGTTTATGAAAGACTTTGGGAAAAAGATCTTCACCTTGCTCATTTCTGAATACAGAGAATCATCTTTTGACACATTTCCTGCTCTTTTGCAATATTTTCCTCCCAAAAACAGTATTTAAATAATCATGTTAGACTTGTGTTGTCCCATTGGATTGAAACAGAGATATAAAAGGGAACAATGAAACTTTTTTTTTGGTAGGGATACAACCAGAGATTGGATATTAAGAACTCTGCTCCTTCAGGATGTGCTTTTCTGTCTTTCTCAATCCTACTGAAAGTGTGGGAGTCAGACTACCTAACTAACTATGTCCTCTCTACACCTGACAACTAGGCTTCAGTTGTAGTAAAGGTCATGTTATAGTGACCTGTTCTTTTAGGATAGGATGAATCTCACTTAAAGTTTATTTTATGCTTTCCATTGCCTATGCAGAGAGACTTACATGTCTAAGATATAAATACAAAAAACTAAGGTAATAAATATCTATATAAACTAAGATAATGCATTTTTCTAGAAATTAATATATTGATATACCTTTCAGATTCCTTTGATATGTCTCATTTCTCATCACATGTCCCTTTTTATCTATATTACAGAACTATTAATCTGATATCAACTAATACCTGTACTAGATACACATTATAAGTTATTATTTCCTCTCTTGTCTTCCTAGTTTACAGAACATTTTTGAAAATTTATATAATCAATAAGTTCCCAGTTCAGCAATGCTTTCTAAACTTATTACTTAACACATGCTTAAGTGTAATTGCACTTAATGCAATTAACGATAATCTTGAATAAAAAGATTCAGTATAAAACTATGCTTCCTCTTGACACCTTAGACTATATCATCATAATTGTCTATTTATAGGAAATCATATAGGGATTTTAAGAATTTATATTTCAGTAATAAGCCTTCTGGCTTGATTTTAAACTACTTAACTCATTTTATCCATGCTTGTACATAAAACAGAATCATTCTATGATTCTATGATTATCCATGCTTGTACATAAAACAGGAAATAACAACCTAGAAAAAAATTTGTCACATAAGCATCAAATATCATGACCACAGCAAAAAAAATAAATATTTTCCATCATGTATCTGATTTTCCCAGAATGTGCGGAATCACATCTTAAGCTAATGCCAACATATATCAGGAAACAAGTATATTATGGAGAAAAAGAACATAATTAAAAAGGGTTTTGGTCATGTAGAGAATTAAAATCCAACTGCTAGTTCAGATAGCACTAGAAATTTAGAAATAAATTTTTATGTTCTCACAGTTCTGCAAAGTGTGCTTTTACTACAGCTCAAAAGGTTGAGATAATAACATTAAGGAAAAACTGGTAACTACAGTATGGACTGAGTGATCTTTGCTTCAGTTTTAAATTTACTCCTGGTTATTTATGTTTAGTGCTGCTTTCGGCCTCTGGACATGTACTATTGTGGGTGTGTGCAGCTCCAAACTGGCTGGAATCAAATTTATATATTAAGAAGTCCACATCCATATAAGAAATTAATGTATGTGAGATGGTGATAAGTGGGGTTTCATTGTCTGAACTAATTGTTCTGAAAAGCTATGCTACTAAAATGAACAACTCTCAGAAGTGTCTTCTTCATGAAACTGCAAGTTCTTGGAAAAAAGCATCATTCAAAACCAAAATGATCAACAGAACTGTTTATGATTTTTATACATAGCAGTTTTATTAGTTGAATTAGAGGATATGTAAACTAAAGGTTTGCTTGTTATAAAAAGCATTTACAAGATTATAAAAAAATTAGTGTTCCTTCTTGATAGATCACTACTTTCTGTTTTATCAACATTATACACCTTAGAATTTGTGTGTTCCCCATTTATAAGAAAGTAGATTAGCCCCCAATGAGGTGGGATTGATGGTGCTGCACTCTGGCCATTGTCATGGTTACTGAATACCTTTCACAGAGGCAGAGGAGAAAGGTTATTTGATTTGATCTGAGGAGCTGACAGTGTGCTTATTCACATAGTGTCACACAATGATGAAGTGGCATCTAGAATATTAGTTGATCACTGCTTTGATGCACTTTCTCTCCTTTATTTCTTTTCCTTTTGTCCTTGTCCTTCTTTTCTGTATTATTCCCATTGCCAATTCAGAACTACAAAACAATCCTTCCCACCACATAGACTGTAAATGCATGTTTAGTAGCTCAGCTCTGCCTTTAAACTGGTGGAAGAAGTACAGTTTCAATGTGTTTTTCTCCTCCCAAAAAAGCCAGAAGGACACTTCCCAAAATGGTGGACATTTTAGTTCTTACTCTGTGGGAAATGTATAATGTAATAAACTCTTATTGGGAACAAGGATACATTAAATTCCATAGTCTTCTCTGCTGTCCCCACTGTTTCCAGGTTCTCAGCTAAGTCCAGGTATCTTTGAGTACACTCTAGTGTAGAGCAAAGACATTTGGTGTCCGTGTAATGAGTGCACTAACTGTTGGCTACTCTACAGACTTTCTTTCTCTGTCTGTAGATAACATTATACATACACAGGAAAACTTTTCCAAACAAAATATAATTTTCTTAAAAAAAAAAAAAAAAACAAAAAAAACATTAAACTGTGATTTGTTTTTTTAATCCTATGTGTTCTTCAGTGAACATCTATAGGGCTGTAGGAGGATCAATTTTTGTCTCATTACTGCTAAACTACTATACATATCATGAGGGATTACACGTATCAAAGCAGCTATTTTAAGAAACCAAATCATACATATACATGCACACATGCATGTACATGTACACACATAGCAAATAGACAACTTTTTTTTTTCCAAAAGATATCCCAAAAATTTCAATACTATCTTCTTCTCACAGGTGAAAATCAGACAAGTCACATTTCATATGAACATGCTGTTTAATGTTCATTTCCATGTTTTAAGTATTAAAAGTAAGGTTTTGTACATGATGTTGGTCATTGTGTTAGAAAGCCTGTTCTCTAATGCTGAGCCTGAGAGTGCGCAAATTAACTAGTGCTTCTGTTTCTAAGAAATGAATTATTGTAGCTAAATATAAATACTTGAACAGGCTCCTGAATGCAAGTGCCATAGCTACCTAAATGCAAGTATATACACATGCACTCCATCTGAGCACCTAGGCACTTAGCTCTTGCCTAAGCTCCATCAAAATTCACAAATCAACTGGAAAAGGACTAAATGATGCCTAAATTCGTGGTAGGTGCAATCCAATAGTCATGCTCAGACCATGAATAAGCTTTGCATTTTCTTTGAACCACAGCAGTTGCTTTGGTTTCATTCAAAAATTTCCTGGGGAAAAGTTAACCTGAGACCCAGATTCATTACTGTTCTTAGTACCAGAGGATTCAAAAACATAAAAGAATGTAATATAAGCCACAGACTATCCTGGAATGCGGACATGCTTCACTCAGCTAGGAAATACTCAACAAAAATTACCTAAAATGATCGCAAACTGCATGCATTTAACATGGAAAATTACTTTCTGGTGGGTGATTCTATACAGAAGAAAGGTTGCTGTGTATTTAGGAAAAGTAGTCAAAAAGGTTCTTACACTTCAAAATCTAAAGAGAAAAAGTGAATACATCTTGTACACAGAGGTAAGAATTTGTTGTTAATCCAATTTATGTTTTAACAGCTTAATAGTCCAGATTATTTAATGCAGAAAAACATAATTAACAATACAACTAAAACGGTTATTCCAAAAAACACTTAGACACTACTAGTAGCTACCCCTGTTCTCTGGTATGGTGCTTACATCTAAATGTCCCTCAGGATCTGAAAGTAAACATTAATCCTTTGAGAATAAGAGGTGGGAAAGGAGGTTGTAAGGAGCTGATGGTGCCCCGCTCTCCCTGCTGAGAGGAGTACTAAGTCAATGATGGAGGCTTTTTCCTCCTCTTACTAGGAGAAAAGTGATGCTGATGTCAATGCTTCCTTTCTCTTTAATCTTGGGGTCTGCTTCTGGTTATTTTTCTGTTTTCATAACACATTTCATAACACTACACCTTTTCATTGGTTCCAGGTTGAAGTTTGAAAGTTGTCTCCAGCCTTCCCCAGCCCTGTTGCCCCAAAGGGCTGTTATTCCCTGGGGCTGTCAGGCCTTTACCACACAGGGTATTCCCAGGGCTCAGGCTAAAAACAGTCAGGCAGCAGTCACTGACCACTGTGCAACTATTAAACCAAGTCCCAACCAGCTCAGGCTAAGGCAACTGCAGACAAGTCCTGAGATTCTGCACTGACAGGGAAATACATATCCTGGCTCCTTCTTCTGGTAATGGTAATAAATCATGTGTATTGGACTCCAGGAAAAGGAAAAAGTGTTCAGACATACACCTAATGGTAAGCATCCATTCCCATACATAAGCATCTAAATGATTTACGGAAACCAGTGATTTTGCTCTTACTATCTGGGAGATGGGCAGAAGATGTCAAAGTCTTCACTAACTCTGTTATGTCTTTCATTTAGGGATATTGAAAATGAAAATCTAATTCCAATATGGAAATACGATCAAGGTCCAACAGTTTATACTGGAGCTGATGTTAACAACTTGAGGATAGGCTTAGTTCTTTACTCAGGATGTAGGTTAGTGCAGAATAGACTCAGAACTCTAATTTCTGGAAAAGTAGTTTTGAAAATATGTGTCAAAACTGTATAAAAATTATTTAACACAGCATATGCTTGATAACCTTGAATTCAAGGTGTTGCACAGGAAAAAAATTATTATAGGCAAAATATTGACATTCAGAATGACATAGTATTTTCTGTATTTATATAATACTTACACACAACTCCATTATTTCACTTTTTTTGGTGGTAATCGGGAATAACTCACAACATATTTACATTTACATTGAAACAGCCAAAAATTCCCTTTTTTATTGTATGCTTTGTTTCAGTTCTAGAAAGACTGGGAAAAGGTGATAGTTGTGATATTTAGGTAGGAGCTCTTCCATTCACTGGATGATAAATCTCTCTTACCCATCTGGGTGCTACTATAATTTTATGAAAATTCTAATTTAGTTTCATTCATTTTCTTTTTAAGATATCAAATTAAAGCTTTATTTCTGATTCAAATTCTACCAAAGCACTCTATTCCATCTGCAATAGAAGATAATTCCAGATCTCACCAGAATAAAACAGCCTTTTGGTAAACAGGATAACCTTCTGCCCCACTAATTATTTACATCTGGAGTGTTTCCAAAACTGAGAGTCATAGATGCATTATGCTAAATTCAGCCGCAGCATACATTTCATATTACTTTTACCTATATCCTAAGCTCTCATTTGAGGAAGAACAAGAAGTTTAATTAAATATGTATTGAGACTCTCCACTATGTCAGCCCAGGATAATGATAAATGTGACTTGCCACGAATATGGCTACTTCTTTAATGTCTCTCTGTTTTTCAGCTGCCAAGAAAAACATCCCTCAGTCTAATGTTTATAGACGCTGTGCTCAGTGTATATAGATATTTTATGTTTAAAAGGATTAAAATGGTAAGATAGATACTGAAAAATATACTAAAACAGTATTAACACAAAATAATACCAGATAAATTATGTTCTGCTCTACAAATGGAAAATTATACATATATGTGATGCAGGTGAAACAAATCTGGTCCCATGAATGTATATTCCTGTATTTTCTTGAGGAAAAGTCCCCACCAAAAGTAGTGTTGAAATAAACAGGAAATTCATCTTATACCAATTTTCAGAAGACAGAGGGACGTGAACAGGTTGGATCAATGGGCTGCAACCAACTGTATGAGGTTCAAGGCTAAGTGTCAGGTCCTGCACCTGGGCCAAAACAACCCCATGCAACACTACAGGCTTGGGGAGGAGTGGCTGGAAAGCTACATGGAGGAAAAGGACCCGGGGGTGTCAGTCAACAGCCGACTGAATAGGACCCAGCAGTGTGTACAGGTGGCCAAAAAGGCCAATGGCATCCTGGCCTGTATCAGAAACAGTGTGGCCAGCAGGACCAGGGAAGTCATCCTTCCCCTGTACTCAGCTTTGGTGAGGCCGCACCTTGAATACTGTGTCCAGTTTTGGGCCCCTCATTACAAGAAGGACATTGAGGCACTGGAGCGTGTCCAGAGAAAGGCAATGAAGCTGGTGAAGGGGCTGGAGAACAAGCTTTATGAGAAGCAGCTGAGGAAAACTGAGGTTGTTTAGCCTGGAGAAAAGGAGGCTGAGGGGAAACCTTATTACTGTCTACAACTACCTGAAAGGAGGTTGTAGTGAGACGGGTGCATGTCTTTCTCCTAGGTAACTAGTGACAGAACAAAAGGCAATGGCCTTAACTTACATCAAGCTAGGTACAGATTTCAAGAAACACTTCTTCACTGAAAGGGTTCTCAGGCACTGGAATGGGCTCTGCCTATGGAGGTGGTTGAGTCACCATCCCTGGAGGTGTTTAAAAGACAGCTAGATGGGGTGCTCAGAGATATGGCTTAGTAGTGGACACGTATGGCTGGACTTGATGACCTCAAAGGCCTTTTCCAACCAAACGATTCTATGATTCTTTCATCCTATATTTGTGAATTTAGGAGTATGGTTTTGTTTTGATTTTTTTCGTGCAGACTGTTAATTTTATATTTTGTAGACTCTTAAATAATTTGAGCAACATATATCTCTAATTTAGAGGCTCTTCATTCACTCTTTCTGTTTTGGACCCATGTTAAAATTTCTTGGTGTTTTAACTAAAATGGTGCCCACATTCACTGGAGAATTTATTCTATATATGACTCTGTGCATCCATATGAGATACACAGATGACTTGTTTGACTATAAAAATGAGACATGGAATCTGATGATCTGGATGGTCTTTTCTAGCATCATGTGTGTCACTGTAGAAACATAATCTTTACCTTGAACTGTTTATAGTTGAGTCCAACACATCAGTCCAACACAATGAACTTAACCATGTGGGTAGACCAGCTGAATCAATGAGACACACACATGGCAAATTTCCGCATTAGGATTAATTTCGCTACTACTATGCCATTCACAGGTGTATATGTACAACATGGGAAATACTTGCCAGGGAAATGCCTAATATAAAATGGAATGCAGTAACTACACATTGACAAACAAAGGGAAAAAGTGACATTTTGAACAAAACGAGTAATAACTGTATTATGTGACCTAGGTATGGCATCTGTTCATACATGTAAAGCTAGTTCAGTTACTGCATTTGAATTCTGTTGCTCTGATACAGTTTAATACCATTGTCATCGTAAAAGCTTTGTAGATTAGATGCTGTTACTGATGATGAAATGAAGATAAGATCGTCCATGGCCCCAGTCTTTGAAGATCTGCATGTTCCTAAGCGCAGGAACGTAAGATGTCAAAAGAAATAATTTTGCATGACCAAATATCTAGATATGAAGATATCCAAATTTCAAGATATAGACCAAAAGGAATTCTTCAACCACTTTATGTGAATTTTAATTTTTATTTATTAATTCAATTTTATATGAATTTAGAATATAAAAATCATTGAACCTCTGCAGACTTGTAAGTTTGCTTACAAGTATTCTAAATAATTGTGCAGAACCATCTCTTGGAAGTCTAGGAGGAAAGCATGGCACTAATGTTTCAAAACTTGGCTTATGTATTTACCTTGCAAATAGGAAAAACATCTGCTTTTTATGCACAAACACTCAGTGTGAAAATGTCTGCACGTAACTGAATATACCAGTATTAGAAAAGGTCAACAACCAAGTATGATTAAACCACCTTCGATTTTTTATGTACCTTTAAAATTACATATACATAATTATAGACATAAGTGTTGATTTATATGTGTATGTGCATATTCAAATATAAATCTGTATATATTTATATGTAAATATATATAAGCCTTAGGAAGATTTGTTCACTTGAAAATAATAGAACCTCCTTGTAATCGCCTTGAATATAGTGAAATGCCTTTCCTGTGTCAGGGAAACTGACAACAACCTAGTTTCAGCAAAGGAAAATTCAGTTTACACTTCAGTCACTGGGGGAGGAGGGTTGTTGTGTGTATAAAAGGAATAATTTTAGAATATACATTTTCCATATTGTGCTTTAACATCTCTACCTTTATGTCATTTAAAAGTTTGCATATTTATTAATTTCATTTGAGATTCTTACCTGAAAGAGTAGGAGAAAGGAAACTTCCAATCAGTGAATGGCCTTTTCCATGTATCTGTCTCTCCCTTGTCACTTATTCTTTCATCTCTGTCTCTCAAAGAAGGGATGAATCAGTCTTCAGAAGAGACGAACTACTCACTTTTTGCTCTTATAACTGAAATGAACCTAGATAGCCAGTATAAACTAAGTGCCTATTTTTTAGATTATATGATCAAGAACTAACTGAAGATCTGTCTACTAACATAAGTGGGCATTAGGTCATTTTGTCTAATATCTGCAGGCAAAACCTGGACCTTTTACTTAATCTCTATTTAGATATTTAACAGGGTGCAGGAGTGTTTTCATGCTAAAATATTTATTCTTCTGTAAAGTTATATTATTAATGTTATATGTATTATTTAATACCACTTTTACACAAATAAATTAAATATGAATGTTTATTTCCTTCCCTTGGTAAGTACACACATCCTCAAAATACCAAAGAAAGCAATTATTTAAATGTTTATACTTTGCATTCCTTTGTTTAAAATTCTTACATATTACATAGTTAATCTTCACAACAGTGTTCCAATCAGTATTATGATATATTATAGCTGTACAGTGGCATTGTTGTAAGAATGCACTGCTGATATAAAAGCATGGAAGTCTTAAAATTTTATACACATACATTCTTCCTCAGCCCACCATAACTTTTTAATTATAGTTTATACACAGGGAATGCATGTCTCAACATTTCTATTCAGTTTCTGGAGACTGAAAGTGAAATTCAGGCATATTAAGGAAAAGCATAAATTAAATATTATAAATACCCAAAAAAGTGGAAAGAGACTAGTAGTACAGGGTGAATCTGTAATGAATAATACCATAGGTTATCTTTGAGATGTGGGAAAAAATTATGTCACTCTAGTTTTCACCAGGGCTTGACTGTTCTGAAGCTGCCAATATTTATACCTAAACTTTCACTGAAATACAGTCAAACCTAATTCAAAAGTAGTTATGATTCAATAGCATGAACTGCAAGAACTTAGGACAGAAAAAAGGACGCTTGTGTAAAAATGCATGAAAAATATGCTGTATTATTACCTAAACTTTGCAAAAACTATCATGAGGGTTTTACTGAAATAAGATTTTACATGGTATGCTTCAGTCAAAAATTCTAATTCCAGCCTCACTAGCATGCAACTGTGCAACCCATTACAGAATCATAGAACAGCTGAAATTGGAAGGGACCTCAGGAGGTCATCTGATCTGTCTCCTCTGCTTAAACAGGGCTGCCCTAGAGCAGGAGGCCTAGGACTTTGTCCAGATGGCTTTTGAAGATCTCCAAGGAAATATTCATATTCAACTTGGACCTCCAAGAGCCAGGATTCCCAGGTCCTTTTCTTTCCAGCCAGGTGGCCCCAGCATATACCGGTGCAGGGAGTTGTTCCTCCCCAGGTGCAGGACTTTGCACATCTTGTTGAACTTCATGAGGTTCCTGTCAGCCCATTTATCCAGCCTGTCAAGGTTCTCCTGGATGGTAGCACAACCCTCTGACGTATCAGCCACTATTCCCAGTTTTGTATCATCAGAAAACTTGTCAAAATTACACTCTGACCTGTCATCCAACTCATTAATAAAGATGTAGAACAGGATTACACTCAGTATTGACCCCTGGGCTACACCCGGTTTATAAGTAGCTCTATTTGCATGCAGCTAGAACTAAAACAATACCTAAATCTTCACATTAGAAAATTTAGTAAGTAAACAACCAATGAAAATAAGAATTCTTTTAACATTTCCAGATCACTAATATCCCTACCTGTAAGACTACAGAAAAAGACTAAGCATTAAGTCTCCTAAGTAGCATATTTATTTTTAGATTTCTTATTTAACAAATGCACATTGAATGACTTAGTGACAAGTATTTCCTGTACTTATGGATTTGAGCTGAATCAAGTGCAAAACTAACAGCTCCAGTTTATCCCTGGAGCTGAACTAAAGCAATGTCTCTCCACTATGCTAAATACTTTCCAAACAGAACAGATTAGTTCCCTACTTTCCATAGTTAAAAAGTCACTGTATTTATACCAAGTGAATGAATGAAACAACAAAGCAATAATTCCAATATCAATGTATTTATTATTCAGCTGATTTGACATCCTCTTTGCTGATCTTCCAGGCCACAGTGTCTCTTTCCATTCTAAATACATGAACAAATCCTCATGGGCACACTTGTGTTCAAGTTTCAAAAAGAATAAGGATCACACATATCAATGCTCTATATATGGAAATATTTCTTGTTACCTAAAATGGATCTTTTCACTGTCTGACTGTCAACTGCTTCCTGATCAAACCAGACAACACCAGCTTCTGCTGACTTTCCAGACTTTTGGCAGGCTCTCCTCACATCTGCACATCTTGCATTTACAAGTACACAGATTCCAAATTTGTCAGTGGATGGAAATAATTTTAAAATCCAGAGTGAATACAAATGGATTCCCTGTAAAAGTCTTTTATTTCTGTGTCAAGTGGTAGAGTTGTTAGTACAGAAGCTTCCATTTTACACTTCTGCACTTCCAACAACATCACATAACACTGGAAATGTCCCAATAATAAATGAATATAAGATTTTTTAAATTGGTTTTCTGTATCAAATAAACAAGTGAAACATTTTTTTTTTTTCCTTAGGATATTTTTTTTACCTACAATTAAATATAATAGGAGGAAAAAATCTCTTGCACTATTTTTTCTTTCCTCTTTTTCAAAGGAAAATTTCAAACAAAAAACTGTTTCTGGTTTATTTGTAATACACTGTCATATGGGAGCACTTTTAGTAGCTACAGATTACAGTATATTGTAATCCCTCCTTTCCTTATTATATCTCGCTCTTCCAAAAAAAGTTACAGCCTTTCAGTTCAATATTAGTTTGGTTTGGAACTCATTAGCCTGAACTGGTTATTTACTCTGGATGATGCAAAACTGTGATCTCACATTTGTGATATGAGATTGACATCTTGACAACTGAGTGGAATTTCATAACATTTTCACAACAATTGGGCTTTTTAAAGAAAACCAGATTCCTCTAAAATAAATATATTTTGGGCAAAATTTAACAGTTTCCAACTTTTTCCACTGCAGAAACATCAAAATTGCTAGATTTTTAACTGCTACCTTAAAAAAATATATAAAAACAACAATAAGAAAGTGACAAACATTTTTTTTTTCCCCAGCACCAGGAAACACACAATATTCTGTGAAATTTTTTTTCAGCAGTTGGACAAAAAGCATTCTAGGAGAGGAAAAAGCCACTGCTGTTGGATCTTTTGGAGTGCAGCCCTACTAACAGCTGAATGCATGAGTGGAGGTCTCCTAAAGCTGTGCCTGGACAAAAGCAGCTGCCTGGGGAGTCGATGCAATGGAGCCCTTTAAATAATCAGCAAGCAGACTGGTAGAACATTGACCCTGACCTCAGTGACAAAACTTGAGCAATTTGTTTAGCTATGAGGCAGCCTGGAATGAAATGCCAAACCATTATGTACCTTGAATATGCAAATCCCTTGGAACTTTATCATAGAGATAGATATGTCAGCAGCACAACTCAGATGAAGAGAGCTTTTCTAGATTATTCATTTTGCTGCAGGAAGAACAAGTGCATTCATTAATGAGGAGACAATATAGGACTATGAGAAAAACAGTGTCAACAAAACCCAACTGTCTTTTACTTAAAGCCGTGAGAGAGTCAAGTGTTAGCCAAACCCTCAGCCCAGGCTGAACTACTGAATTTGCCTGAATGAAAAAAAGGTTGCTTGACCTACTTTTATCTTCTGGACGAAAAATAGAGATTTCTGTCTGCTGATGGCTGTTGCACTTCCAAAATGACAGGAATCAAGTGACTTTTATTTCTTCTAAACACAATTGTGCCAAATCTGTCCTGGATGATGGAGCCTGAATTACAACATACCCTAAGGGAAATACGAGTTTTCCATTGACCGTTGATTAGGAAGAGCCACAAGTTACTTAGCCACCATATGATGTAAGTAAGCCTGAACAATAAGAACAACAAATGTGTTCAGTAGGATACCCATATCTATGGATGTAAGAACATATTTGTAAAATTTTATAGAAACTGCATTTTTAGCATTTCATGACATTTTCTCTTTTCAGTTGGGATGCAGTGTGGTAAGTGGCAATGAGTGCCAGGAGCATTCCATGCATATATGGCAGGTAGCCTCAAAAAGGAGTTCAATTGTAAAATACTTAGTTTATTTTTACTTGGCCTCTGCAGCTATTCTTAATTGCCCTTCACATTCCCTACAAGGGTTTTTGGGGGTTTTATGCATAATAAATGGGGAGCTTTTAAAATACAAAGGAAAAGGAGATGGTACAGTAGTGATGGCATAACACAACACACAGGCTATATTCTTAAGACCATAAATCATTCAGATGTTTCTTCCTGCATGAATCCATTCAAGCTTCAATACAACAGTATGAAAGTTTCAAGACTATTTAACAGCCTCTAACATGCCACAGTGCTTGTTGATGGAGATGGTGCTACTCAAAACTCGGGGTTTCACTGAGTTACTCAATGGGAGGAATAAGCTGGCATACAGTTAAACTGCAGATAAACACCTATAAGCATTGAAAGAAAAACTGCAAAGTCAGATTTCATTTCAACTTCCAGTCCAAAACATAAAAAGTTAATCTGGAAAACATATTGTCATTTATATTGTTTAATATACTGTATTGTTTAATAATTTCTGCAAGACTATTCATTGGAAACTCCAATAATGAGCTAGTAAAGTTTTACAGAAAAAGACAGTTTCTTTCTCCAAATAGTTTACAGTCTTCAGAATAAGATGAGTCATATCATTAAATAAAATTAAAATAAAGAAGAGGGGATAGGCTGGAAGAAAGAAAAAGAGGAACATGGTCAAAATAAGAGCAGCATTATTTTTCCAAGGCATATTAGGTTATCTAATGCCCAGCTCTGGGTGACAAATAATTTCCACTGGTTGGGTGGGAGGTGGGAGAGTTGAGTGGGTGGGAGAGGTGGAACCAAGGAAACAAACCCAAGGCCAGCAACAGAAATAAAGCTATAAAACTATGGAATACCATTCCTTGGAAATGACTTTTAACCTACTTTTTCTGACTCTGCTTCATTGTATCTGAAGCATCCTGACAGAGCAGGAGAGGTGCAGACTTACTATTAGATTCATACAATTACTGAGGCTAAACACCAAATCTTTTAGATGGCTAAGTGGAAAAAAAAAACCTACAAAGTTAGGGCAAATACTTTTTTCTACCGTTCAGTGTGTATCATGCTTCATTACCTTTATTAACACGGCAAAATGAGCACATGACATGAGAGTGGTTTGGGAAAAATTACACCGTTACACAACTACAGATCTCTATCCACTAACAGAGATGCAAAAATAGTTCTGTTGAAGTTAATCAGCATTAGAAGACAAAAGAATAAGTTTATAATTAATTCAGTGCAATCCCTGGATTGAGTCTATTCCTTTACTTCATTCATAGAGAGAGGGGCGATGATTACTCTAGAAAATTAAGGTTTTATCTGGCTCTTAATCACAGCCTTTCTGTATGGTGTCTCCTAACTTTAAAAGTATAGCCTGGAAAATCAGAAAATCATATCTGAGCTATATGCAGCAATTACAAAAGAGACTGCAAGGCCTATCTGTTTATAGTTACAGCTCTCACTATACGAGAATGACTTTTGATTCACAACTAAAAAGACTATTTGTCTTCAATGCACACTTCAGGGGACCATTGTATATAACAATAATATTTTATATAGATTCTCGCAATTCAAAATCCATAAGACAAGTCTGGATGGAAATGTCAAACTCATATCCTTCAGTCTTATGTTGCTGGACCAAATAGGTCACCAGTTTTTACATTTCTTTCCTCATAGACTTTTCTCCTTAAAAAACTGCATTATAAAACCATAATATAGTTCCTCCTTGCCAAGGGATTTGGCACATTATATCACAATTAAAAAAATACAATAAAACCATGAGGCAATAAAAATGCCATACAAGCTTCTATAAACTAAGCTAACAAGCAATAAAACAAATAGAGTTTAAGTGTAAGAAAGGTTTTTTGGTGCCAATAGAGGAAGAATTTTATTGAAAAGTATATATAGTCATCTGAACATTTGTACTGTTGAAAGAATGAACATTCTTTAAAGTATAGCATTGCTGTTTAATTCAGTGTTTGAGATCAGCACATATATTGGGAGGATTTTTGAACTGCAGGTAAAAAAAAATTCCCAAATAAGTGTAATGTTTTGGTTAGAAGCTGAAATGAATCTTTTCCTTAATTCTATAACAGGGAATGGAGCTAGGATTACATAAAAAGATAGCTTAGAAATCTCATTTGAAAAATAAAACAAGCATATTGAAAAAATACACTTTGATCATCCTTTGTCTTAAAAAAATCCTCCCATTTGGAACATTTGTACCAATGCTAATGCTTCTGCTTTTCCTCCTTTTTCTTCGACTTATGAAACAGGAAGGTATATGTGGGCTTCTTTTCATGATGCTCACATTTCATGGTAGGGGTAAACTGAAGCCAATGTCAGAATTTAGAAATGTTTGTCACCAGCTTGAGGGTGGCAATGGGACAGGTTGGGCTGGCAGAGCCTCTGAGCTCAAATCCGCTCCCTGACGCACTTCCAGTTCTCCAATGGCAAGCAGACTACTGGCACCTACAACAACTGACCCTATGTGCTATAAATTGACACATTTGGCTGAGAACAGGCTACTGTGCACAAGTGCACAGTATGAAAGTGAGGAACATCAAATTTATTTTTTGTTACTGGTTGATACTGCCCTTTCAGCCTAGATAAAGATTTATGTAACTGCATCGCTCATTGCTTTGGGATAGAGTAGAAATAGCACGCAATTTCCTCTTCAGCTCTTTCTCTTGGACTTATTTCTATATTAAAGGATAACAGTTACTTAAAAATACACAAGTAATAAATAAGATTAAAAATAAGGTTCATTATTAATAGTCTATCAATTATTTTTCTTAAAGGGAATATCTAAAACATACTGTCATCGGTGACAATGGAAAAGATCTGAGAAAAAATAACATGAAAAACAGGAAAACAAACACAGTGGAGAATATCTATGTGTTTGAGAGTATTTGTTCTTATAGTTTTGTTTGAAAAAATAACAAACTAAGCTTCTGTTTCTGTTGGCTGTTGCACACTTCTGTTTAAAAGCAATACATTTTTTTATATGGCCAGTCTTCTGAGTTGTATTCAGGTTATTAGTGATATCAACATCTTAATATTATAGTTATGTAATTTATATTCATTTTTTGACATTTGAGCAGAGAGGACTTTGTTTACCTCAGGTTAACTGGGTCTATGTCCAGTTCTTTTCTACTGTCAATTCTTTACACCTGGAACACCTCTGTGCAGGTCACTTGGCCTTCAGAGGCACAAACCATCCTTGTAAGATAGGAAATGTCTACACTGGAGTAAGAAATGCTGTTACTGTCAGGAGCTGAAAACTACTGCAAATAAACTTGACTAACTCCCACCTAATAAAAAACAGAATCGATTTTGCTTTTTGTCCTGGTTTTTAGCTGAAACAGAGCTGAGTTTCTTTTTCAGTAGCTAGAATATTGCTGTGTTTTGCTTTTCAGTCTGGGACTTGTTATGAGAGATTGATAACATACCAGTGTTTGCATTATTGTCACTGGAAGTGAAGGACTTCGTGTTCTGTTACTCTACAAGAGCAAGATCTAAGGGGGTGAGGAATATTTAAATTAATAAGCTAAATTGGCATTTGGGTATGCCAGTGGGATATTCCATATCATATCACATCACATCCAGTATATTAGTGAGGGTCTTTTCCTCTTTTAGCTCTCTCTGGTTTTTGCTTGGGCTCTCGCTCTTCTGGGATTGCAGTTTTGGTTCAGGATTGTTGCTCCTGCAGGATGGTTATCTGGGAATGGGCCAGGCTTGGTTGGCGGGTGATGAGCAGTTGCACTGTGTATCACTCATTTGTATATTTTGTTACTGTTATCATTTCTATTTTAATATTAGTATTATTTAAAGTTTTCTTTTATATCTATTATTAAACTGTTCTTATCTCAACCTACGAGCCTCCTTATCCTTGCCCACCAATCCTCTCCCCTATCCCCTGGGGGTGAGGGGGACGTGGGTGAATGGCTGCGTTGGCTGCTGGCCAAGGGCTAGCCCAGTGAAACTATCACACTTTTTCTTTCCTACCTCTGTTGACAGTGTAAATGGCCAGAAATGCCATAAATACTCCTTCTTGGGCAAAGGTCTGGGCCAGAGTTGCACATAGCCAATTCTCTTCACTGTCACTGTGTCAAAACCGTGGGCGTTCTGCTTGTAGTGTGTATGTTTTAATTTAGCTTCACTTTTGGAAGATGCTTGCTGAAATTACAAAGGAATGTGCCCTGAAATCTGCCTTATGAGGAGAGACTGAGAGATCTGGGACTCTTCAGCCTGAAGAAAAGAAGACTGAGAGGGGATCTTATCAATGTCTATAAATATCTTAAATGTGGGGGCCAAATCGATGGGGCCAGGCTTTTTTCGGCGGTGCCCAGTGACAGGACAAGGGGCAATGGGCAAAAACTGGAACACAGAAAGTTCCAGACAAACTTAAGGAAAAATTTATTTACTGTAAGGGTGACGGAGCACTGGAATAGGTTGCCCAGAGAGGTTGTGGAGTCTCCATCTCTGAAGATATTCAAAACCCACCTGGACGCTTTCCTGCGCAACCTGTTGTAGGGAACCTGCTTTAGCAGGGGGGTTGGACTAGATGATCTCCAGCAGTCCCTTCCAACCCCTACCATTCTGTGATTCTGTGTGATTCTGTGAAATGCTTTGAGAAAGAACTTTTCAAAAGTCCATTTCCATTGAACAGCAAATGGAATAAAGCAACTTTTCATATCAACGGACTTGCATTTCAAACCACTTGGCAGACTTCAGTGATTGTATCTAAAGAGTTGGACACAAAATGTATCAAATTTTCTACTTTCCCTTTTCTTGATTACCTTCTAAGGACTTTTCACATTTTAAAAATGGAAATGGCATGTCAATTAGGTTTTGAGCAGATAATATAATAGCATTAATACGTGGATGAATATTTCTTAGAGTAATTTCAATTTAACATGACACACTTAGTTGTTCACATTACTAAGTACCAAAACTGGATGAAAAGTAAGAGAAAGTTGTATTCTAAAAACATTTTTCACCCTGCAAAAAAAAACACCTCTATTTTATTTTGGGCAATCTCTTGTCAATGCTGCAGCCTTTCTGCAAAAGGAAAACAGCTTCTGGTTTACAGAGACTCACCCCATCTCAAGCCTTTAAGGTTAAAAGTTACTGTATTTGGGACAGTATCATGGGAATTAACATTGTATATATAAACTGTCCTCTAGTCAGCACTAACGTAAGTGGATCTTTCTCATCATCTAGTACAGCTGTTCTTATATTCTTGATAATGACAGACAGAGCAAGCGGTAGGAGATGGACACAAAAAAAGAAAAACTTGTTCAGAAGAATAAAAGCTAGAGCAATTACCATGGAGAGAATGAGGAGAAATTACCATGGAGAGAATGAGGAGAAAGGAAAGTGATAAGGGAAATGCATTAGTGAGTCAGATATTGAGGGAAAAAATAATAAGCATGAGTAGATGAACACATTGTACTTTTGAAGGAAGAATAGGTAAAGATAAGGAATTAGATTCAGGAATATTAGGAAGTGGTCTCTGATGGGAAGATTAAGAGATTGCAGGAAATTGGGGAAAGGAAGAACAATTCAGGGAAGTTTGCTCAGCACAAGAAAGGGAGATGGGGAAAATGTGCAGAGCATGAAACTGCTCACATCAAAGGGATTAATCATATTTTGATCTGAGAGCTGTCTTAGGAGGCCAATAAAGTATTATGCTGGAATGGAGGGATTAATAACCACAATTTCAAATTATATTCTTGCTCTGTTCTGATATTTTGAGTATCCTTTCATGCCAAAAAAAATTACAGTGGGGTTAATAAAATACCATTTCTTTTTCTCTCCAGAAGTATTGTAATTAAGGGAAGTGGAATAAATATCCTTTCACAATATCCCAATTTCTGTCAGGAACTATCAAAATTAAGTTATGAGAGCCCAACCCAAAGCATGGTGATTAAACAACATCTCATTTTTCTGAGTAGTCCCTGCAGAGATGGATGATGATAATATGTGGAATACATTGGTGCTGCAAGTGTTGTACATTTCCTATGGGCAAGCAAGAGTATTTATTCCTCCAGGGCTTTCACATTGGTACATTTCATAAGGAACCTAAATCTAGAAACAGAAGTTTAATTTACAGATTACAGTTTGGTCATATTATCTCAAATACTTGAATATCTTCAACAGCTTTTTTTTATACTTTAATGTGTTTCAAGCTGGTGCATGAGAGTATTTGGTGTCTGATACAACTATGGTCCTTTAATAATAATTCTCTTAAATTGTTCTCACTGTTTGTTTTGTTTTGTTTTTTCTTTTTTAACTCAGTAAGGCTAATAGAAGTTCTGTTAAAGAGTTCTGGTATTATTCAGCTAGCTTTTTTTCCTGATACTGAATCTGTCTTAAACTGCAAGTTGGTGGAAGAAAAATTTTCCCGGGTTTTGTGTGCAGGTGGATTTAATTTTGATAAAATTATTTTTGGCATTTATACAGGATTACAATATAATAATGTTTTCTCTCTTTAATTAATCATGAGAAGTCAGTCCTTATCTGATTTATTTTCACTTCTTTATTTTAATTTTTTTCATGGGCTTTGATGCTTCCAAATTTCTATATATTGCAGGGTCCACCTCTAGATTTTTCAAAAAATGTCTGCAAATAATATAAAATTCAAAGTTTTTTTCTGGACCTCACTACCTTTGGCTAAAATGCAAGCTTTTTTTTTTTTTTTTTCCTTGTGGGTCATGTATATTGTCTTGTCTATTTATTAGACTTGTTTGGAAATAGATATTTAATTATCATTCCACATAAGGGTGCTCTACTATCTTGCTTCTAATTTACTTTAGATCTGTTCAAGCTGTTTTAGTGAAACTGCCTCCAAAATGAGTTCAAAATCTCACCATTTGCCTATACAAAATTGGTACCAAAAGTCACTAAAAGTATCTCATAATCCTTTAGAATAATCTCTCAAGCACAGGTAGCTGACTAAAATACAAGTATATCAGTTTTAGCTGCCTATCCAGTATATACAGTATAGAGCTATCTATCTGTTTATCTTTTTGTTATGAAGGAGCTTACAGCACCAGTCTTGCTCTAAAGGTTTGTCATATATTCCAGTTTCCCTAATTGTTTATGTTGCTGTGTATGTTATGATTTGATACCATACAGAACTACAGAAGCTGCAAGAGTCACTTGTCATGCCTACTGTTGCATCCTTGATATCTTAATTTTACCAAAGCACCTTGGTCTTCTGAATGATGTTTTAGCTTGTCACAGAATTCCCTTGACTCCTGTCTAATATTCTTCCACACTTTGTGTTAATTACAGTAAAAGACCTACTGGACCTTTTGGGGC
>NW_010294709.1:20299-25084 GCF_000700745.2 Antrostomus carolinensis
GTTTGTAAAACCTTAATATCTCTGATCTGCCTGTATAACATAAGTGGTTTGTTTAACTGTTCCAACACTCTTTTTATCATTATGTAACCTTGTACACTGGACCAGGTACTAACCTTAAACAGACATCTCTTTCCCCTCCACCTCAGATCTGGTAAAGATGTTTATTTTCTAAAGCTTTGAGAGTAAAAAATATTGCAAATTCTCCCAAGAAAAAAAATAATTGGGATGACATCTTGACAGAACAGAAAACTGCATGGACTCAGGATAAAATTACCATACCTCTTCTTAATCCCACTGGTTTAGAAAGAAAAGCACAGAATAGTAGAATGGGAGTGAACACTCAACATTTGGTGAATGTTCACACTTTTTCTTTGTTTTGGTACACATATACAAGGCAGGTACACGTTACCTGTCATTTATCCCTGGAAGCCCATCTACATTTGCATTGCTGTTCAGACTCAGGAATGCACTTGAAGTTAATGTCCCAGTCATATCTACTTACTGTTTTTCGGCTCATGTAGTGGTGCAATCTTGAAACATGTAGCTTGTATTTCTTATGGATGAAGTAATACTAGAAGGTGGAAGGTGCTCCATCTGGTCCTTTAGGTAATGGAACAAAACTGAGGCTAATCTGAAGTAAATTCCCCTCAAAACGTGGATAATATGGGCATCGGGACATCAAGCACCAACTGTTTCACCCTGTAAATCCACTCTGGTAGCTCCACATTGCTTCTTGAACTAGATACAACCTCAGAGTCTTGAGTGTTCATGTGGGAAGAAAAAGATGCTTCCTCCCTGTTTAAAACTAAATTATGAGACCAACTTAACCTTTTTCCTCATTTGGTTTCCTTCTGCACACATTGACTAAACAAAAATATGAACAACTTGAAGTTCAAATATTAAATCAACCTAATCTGTAAGTAGGACCACGATCATCTCACACACAGAACTTCTTTAGAACTTCTTTAGAACTTCTGTAGAATTATCTGATTCTTCTTATTTTATATCATGATTCTCCTTTGCTTGCTGCAACTTATTTTAAAACTCTCGTTTAAGATTTTAATTTTAGATCTTTTGTAGTTCTGTTTCCTAATATGACTGGTTTTTTGACTGTTATCAATTGCATGCTCATATAAGCAGTGACTCAGATGCTCAATTGTCCTACCATATCTTAGAAAGAACTTTGAAACAAGGGGATCCTTTCCATTTATGAAAACACCAGCCAGTCCAAATCCTCTCCTGATTTTTACAACAGTATTCAGTCCCTGAAGAACAATCAGTTCCCTTCAGAATGGTTTTATGTCTATTTAATATTCAGTACCAGAAAGTTGGAAAATAAACAAACAAAAATGAAGCAAAAATAAGGTGGAAAAAATTTAAAAAATAAGCAACAAACTTGAAGAAGAACTACACTTTTCTCATGAGACTAAAATATATCTTTTAGTATGTCTGCAATAAAGTTTTCAAAAATGCAGTCTATGGTATCAACAGTTGCCCAAATTAGTCCTTGAGTAAAAGTAAAACATATCTTGAAGCTAAGGACCATGTACAGGATATTATCAGACACTGCAAATACTAATTGCATCTGCATGACTAAAATAATCTAAGAAAATATTATATAAAAATTACATAGTAGGGTAGTAATGTAGTATTTCCTTTTCTATGAAAGTTAGAAAAACAGCAACAATCACAGATAATTTACAATAGATTTTTTTCGGGATGAAACGGAAAGTCTGTTAAGGCACCAACAATGATTTCTTGGAATAATTAACATTTAAAAGAAAAAAAAAAATGATTGAAATGATTATGTTAAGAGCTGATTGTTAATGCTTTCTGAAATGTAAATAAACTAAAAAAAATCTGAAACTTACGCCAATGTTCAGGTTGGGATGGAATGCCACATTCTATAGAAATGTGAAGTGTCTCAGAAAAGAAGATTGTGGAGGCAAAAAGTGATTCCAGATCCATACTTCACCACCAGCCAAAGGATAGATTCAATACATAAATTTAGGACCTTTACATCATAGGACCAAATTAAGATAAACTGTAGAACCATATTTCAGGCCTTCATTTTACACTTTAAAATCATCTTCTCTCCCTAAAATCTTTAAAAGGGTTTGCAGAAACCCAAATTAAAGAAAAGTATAGTTTAGAAAAGTCTGTAGTCATTTTACCAGGTATGTGTTCCTATACTGAAAATGTGCCTAACAGAAATAGGCTTTGAGCATCATAATAATACTCCTGAGCAATGTGAACTGTCACTTTCATGTAAATATGATGTTTAACTCCAAGAACACTCTGCCAGATATCTTGCTAACATCAATCCACCAGCAGATTCTACAAGATGGCAGAAGCTGGTTAGATATTCCTAATTCAAAAGATCCATATGGATTATCCTCTGTGTGCCCAGGACATTTTCAAGATTTCAAAAATCTGAAGTAAAATATCAGTATGCGTAAACCCACTATTTTTGTGTACAAAAGAACTAGACAATTTTTTTTTTATTTTTTTTTTTTTCTATATTGGAAGTTAACCTTCACATATCAATCAACAGAGAACCCTGCTAAAAAGTCTGGCAGCAAGTACATGTAGGTAGGATTATGTTCTATGTTAAACCACTACTAAATTTAAATCCTAATCATACACTTCTAATAGGGATTAAACAGCTGAAGTTGAAATGTGTAAGGTACCTCTTCTGGACAGTATTGTTTGATAATATGGTTAAGAGCTTCTTATATTCACAACTTCATAAAACATATCTATATTGTACCAAGCACCTCATGTCTTATTAAATGATACCTGAAAGTAGCAACATGCACATAAATTAATTTTCAACATGAGGATAACAAAAGTGCCTTTTGCAAACATACTGCTGAATGCACTCATGAAAGTATCGTCACCCTCCTAGGTCTGATGTATTAATCAATTCTCAAGGCTAGATTGATTCAAATGGCTATGATATATCAGTCTCTCTGGACATGCTGATATTCCCCCATGAATGAGACAGCTCTTGGTTTCACAGGAAGCTGCTCTAAACTTATTATTTTGGCCATTTTATTCATGTGTGAACATCTCTCCACTGACTCCTGCTCCTTTATTGTGTTGAAAACTACTCAGCTTCACTCTCAGTGATTCTTATAACTGTCTTAACTATTTCCTCTCATTCAACTTGGAAAGGCTGACTTGTTTCTGACTGACTCAAGACTTCAACCAGTCTTAAAAGACTCCATAGATTTGCAAAGACATGTTGTGCTTTCTAATGCTGATCCTCGTACAGAGGTGCTAACCTTTCTCTTCTTCCCTTCTCTTAAATCCCTTCTTCGAAGCAAGACACATTTAACAAATTCAACAGCTGTGCAGCTTCTACTAATCATGTAAACAATAATCTTAATGATTTCCCTTGTTCTTGCCAGTCAGCCCATATCAAATCTTTTGTTCAAACCATGTGCTCATTCAGGCAGGAACTGTCATATTTCCCTGTGTTTGTACATTTTGAGTTGTCTTGAACTCACACAGGGATTAGTAAATCCTGAAGAATAAGCAAACTGTACCATTATTCTTACAGGGCCAGACTGTAATTGGGGATGGTTTGAATTTTAACACAAGGGAAATTCCTTAGCATTATTGTCTCTCTAAGAAAGTTATAAATATCATAGCATTTTAGAGGCCAACTCTATCAGCAGCACTGACATTAAAAAGTCCCAAACAATAGATACTAAAATATAGAAAGTCTCTTGTAGCAGCTAAAATTCAAACTCAGTAGAAATAACCACTCCCAGGAAATTAATGTCAGTGCCATTTGAGTAAGGTTGTTAAACTAGTAGACTGTACTTAGAAAGAAATGAAGCATTTAGAATAATCAAGCTATCATTCAGCAATGATGGATGTTTACATCCAAAAGCAGATCTTGACAGACTACAAGTACCTGATTAGAAAGGAAGAATAGGACTGGAGATCTTCAGTCAGGAAGCACTATGAATTGCTAGGATTATTGAAATTATATTTTAAATTTTATTTTTCAGGGCATATACATATATGTGTGTTACCTTAGATTACAGAATATTTCAACACATGCTGGTGTTAACACATGTTGTATAATTACAAGAGTTAGAAATAATCTAAGTCTAAATCTAAGAATCTTCTCGGAAAACTGAAGAAGGGTACCAAATAAATTTCTCTCATTTAGCCCAATTTTATCCTCTTTTTCTTTTCACCTGGCTCTACGTCTTTTCAGACTTTGCATCCTTGTTTGTCTGTATTGCATCTAGCTGAAAAGTATTGATTTATCTTATTTTATTACAATTGCATAATAAGATTGCTCAAATGCTCAAATAAGATTGCTCAGAGTTGTGTCTCTGTATTGGGTTTGTGTGGCAAGGTTTTGGTAGCAGAGGGGGGCATAGGGGTGGCTTCTGTGAAAGAAGCTTCCAGAAGATTCCTCCATGTCTGACACAGCCAATGCCAGCTGGCTCCAAGATGGACCCGCCGCTGGCCAAGGCCAAGCCAATCAGTAATGAAGGAGAAGAGTAAAAAAAAACTACCACGTTTTGCAGCTGGATGGAGGAGAAAGAATATTGGAGAGAAACAACTCTGCAAACACCAAGGTCAGTGAAGAAGGAGGGGGAGGAGGTGATCCAGGCACCGGAGCAGAGATTCTCCTCCAAACTGTGGTGAAGACCATGGTGAGACAGTCTGTCCCCCTGCAGCCCACAGAGGTCCGTGGTGGAGCAAACATCCAGCCTGCAGCCCGTGAAGAACTCCATGCCTTGGCAGGTGGATGTGCCC